>NC_069510.1:130663097-130903097 GCF_027579735.1 Bombina bombina
TGTCTCCATCACTCCGGCACAGCTTGTCCCAGTCAGGGTTCTGCCTGTTAGAAGAAAAGGGAAATGTTTGAGAGTCAGCTAGCTATGGGTAGGGGGCAGTGGTGGGACATGCTGAAGAGAAAAGGCTCATACATTTGTCAATTACAGGCATATAAGTCAGAGAAGTAATAAATTTTCACAGCTCCCCACTGGCCGTCATGTAGCATCATTTCCCTGCTCCTCTCTTATATATATTTTTATGTCTCCCCATCATCCTTAACCCATTAGCTGCCAAGCAATGGACTGTTGCCCTCTCTGTTAGCTAAAATGTTAATATATACAAAAATACTAGCACTGACTCTTCTGGCAGTAAAGGGGTTAACCATTGCACACAATTTATTTAGCTTAAAGGTTGGATAGCAATGATAAAAACATACAGGCTGGGGGTGTCTTTCATCTTGATGTGTGCCCAGAATATGCCCATCCAGTACTATGTCTCTTTCTATGAACTGATTCAATACATGAACTGTATATAAATGCTGGCAATGAAAAGGTGAAATAACATTAAAAAATAAACCAGGGGTTAATCCCTTTAGTTGCCAGAGATCACTGTAACACACTGTATGTGGCCTTATTTGGCAGACAAGAGGTTAATCCAACTGAGCAGTTTTCAGATGACCTAGTAGCAGAACTGATAACTCTTCTGGTCTTTTAACCATTGTATAGCATTGTCCCTGCACACACAGCAAGCAGCCGTCAATGTGTTAACAAGGGCAGACAGCAGGTGTAACACCAGGTGATCGGATAAAAGGATAAGTGATTTAAACGCAGCAGGCTGCAGGAACAGCTCTGGCCAAGAGGGCCCAGTGCAATCTACCCCTCTGCCCCGGCCTAGAGCGTAATGTATGGCTACCATAAATTACCCGGGAAATGCTGAATCATTAGACTTCATTTACAGGGAAACCATTCATAGCTCCTGTGTCAGAGAGCGGCACTTTCATAGGCTGCTTTAGTGCCAGTATAACCTGCGCTGTACATTACATCTCAGGCACAGAAGATGTATTAATGACAGTATTACAGAGTAAAGGGACATTAAACACAAATGTTTAACTAAAACAAATATGCAACATACTTTCATGATTTATTTTGTACTTTTTTCCTGTAATTTAAGCCATTTATAACTGTCCCTAATTGGTCCTAGCAGAAAACGTAACCTAAGTTACAGTATGGCAGTGCCCACTGCTTTACTGGCATTAGAATGTTAGCCTTATTTTTTCAATATTTAGAAAACTAATGTAATGTTAAAAAATAAATGTATAGATTACTCAGGCTAATATTTGCTCCGAATACATCATACTACCAACGATTTGTTTAGGGCCAGGTTAGGAGTGAAGAGCAAACATTTGCGCGCGAGCAATAAGGGGTTTATTGCGGGTGTTTGCGCTCATTGGGCTTACTGCTGGTATCACGAGTTGAAAGTAAACACATACGCTTAAGAGCAATCACAATTTACGCGAGAATGATTGCCACGTCCTCAGAGCTCTGGTTAACTGTTACAATCATAATAGCACTATCTAGGGGTCAATTTATCAACCCCTTCGCCCCTCTATGGCTGCAGGTTCTCTTGTAAGAACCTGCAGTCTGTATTTAAAAAGCAGCGGTCATTAGACTGCTGCTTCCATAACCTTTCACCACCTCTTATGTGGCGAATTTCAGTCTCCCTGGTCTCGTAAGACCGGGGAGATTGACAGCTGCTGCCCGCGCACAGCCAATCACACACAAAATAGCGCTCATCTGCAATGTTGAATTCCAGCAGCGGAATTCAGCCCGTCGGAGGCGCGCTGCAGCAGAAAGGGCACGTATGTCTGCTGCAGCTTGATAAATTGACCCCTGTCTAATAAAAATGATTCTAATAAAATATTGCACAAAATAGTTATAAAGGCTCAAAGACATGTGATCTCAGGTGTTAACTATTCATGTCAGTCGTCTTCCTAAAATTCGTTACAGCTACCTTATTTGTGTCATCCACAAACAAAACCAGGTCAAGGAAGTCAACCTCAGACTAAGAGTGTTTCCCCGTGAATTTGAAGTTATATGTATTAGAATTCATATATGTCATGAAATTGTCAATTTCTGAAATATCCCCTTTCCATAATATAATAATATCATCTATATGACAATGACATTTTACAATATTATTTATAAAGGGATTATTTCCACAAATATGTTGCTGCTCAAAATCATTTATATACAAATTAGCATACGATGGGGCAAACGTGGTCCCCATCGATGTGCCTTTTTCTGTATATAGAATAGTTTCTCAAACTGAAAATAATTGTTCTCTAAAATAAATACAATACTACTAAGTTTAAATAATAAATGATTCTCTGGTATGTTCCACCAACCAAGGATGTTTTCAATTGCTTTTTCTCCCTTGGTATGGGGTATACATGTATAAAGCAATGTTACATTGCACGTCAACCAATAAAAATCCTCTGCCTACTCAAGTCCCTCAAAGATATTAATTACTGAACTTGTATCTTTCAAATATGCCCTAGACTTCTTAACCACTGGTTGGAGAAATGTATTAACATACTTAGACAAATTATCCGTGATGCAATAAAATCCTAGAAATAATCGGATGGCCTGGAGGATTAACCAGGCTCTTATGAACTTTTGGATGATGATAAAAATTGGTATTTTAGGGTTTGGTTCCATCAGTAAATGTTATTCTTCATTGTTTAATATACCTTCCATTTTTGCTGTATTTAGCAAGCAATCAAGGGTTTTCTGAAACACCTTGGTAGGGTCTTTTTGTTAAAGACAGTAGCTATACTTGTCTGATAGTAGTCTATTGGCTTTATTTAAATATTCTTTGTTTTATAACAATTCCCTCACCCTTGTCCGCTGATCTAATGACATCTTTTATAAGTTTCTGTAAAGAAAACCTCTCCTGAGTGGTGAGATTATCATTATATTTTTTCAATAAGGATTTTTGTTTTTTAGTAATGGAACTTAAAATCTCCTCTGTGACTAGTTTGGTAAAAACTTAATTTGGTCATCCTGTGTATTTATAGGGTCAAATTTAGAGGGACGTTTTAAACTTGTATGACATAAACTGATCTTGCTAAAAGAACTTGAAGAAAAGGAAACACCCTCTCTGAAAGAAACTCTTAAAAAATCCCACTTACAAATTAAACATCAATAAAGCAGAGATGTAGCTGCTGTGAGGAGGTTCGGGTGTGTGGGACTCAGAATGCAGGAACAGATACACTAAAACAACAACAGTCTTTATAAAGCTTTACTGATTGTTATGTAGTTCAAATTGAAGACCACAGAAACAGCAAGTTTGAACGAAGGCCCAATGCGGAACACTAAAGTCCAATACAAAGATCTGAATACCTAAGTAGGATGCAGTAACAAAGTCCAGCACATATACAATGCCACATTCAATGGTTGTAGTTAGTCAGTGTCCCTTCCGTCTGCAGCACCATATAGACCTAGATATATTTGGGAGTACGACTGCTGCCAAATCAATACTGAACGCTTCTTTTTTCAACTGTTTGCTTCTACTGAGCATGTGCAAAAAATAAGTGACTTGATATTAAAGGGACAATGAACCCAAATTGTTTCTTTCATGATTCAGATAGAGTAGCAATTTTAAGCAACTTTCTAATGTACTCCTATTATCAATTTTTCTTCGTTCTCTTGCTATCTTTATTTAAAAAGCAGGAATGCCGGAACATTTTTAGTTGAGAACCTGGGTTATGCTTGCTTATTGGTGGGTAAATATAAGCCTCCAATAAGCAAGAGCTATCCATGGTGCTGAACCTAAAATGGGCTGGCTGCTAAGATTTACATTCCTACTTTTAAAATAAAGATAGCAAGAAAACGAAGAAAAAATGATAATAGGAGTAAATTAGAAAGTTGCTTAAAATGTCACGCTCTATCTGAATCATGAAAGAAACAATTTGGGTTCAGTGTCCCTTTAACACCTTACCAAAAGCATCGACTAGACAATAAAATCGACTAGATTATTGTGCGTTATGGTAAAAAAGCAGCGTTAAAGGGACAGTAAACCTTAAAAATAATGTTATATACTTCTGCACATAGTGCAGAATTATATAACATTATTTAGGTGCTATAGCTATAAATGCCTTTTTTACCTTTTAATTTGTTAAAAATATGGCGCTTTTACAGACCCGCTCTCTGCTCTCTGCTGAGCGGGTCTGTTATATTTAGTCAGCGCATCGGGCCAGCTGTATAGTCACAGCCCGGCCCAACCGCGCCATAAGACAAAGTGCAGCTCGCTCCTGTCACAGGAGTGAGCTGCACTTAGTGCTATGGCGCGGTCGGATAAATTCATCCACCAATAAAAAAGTGCTGCCCAGAGTTCTGAACCAAAAAAAAAAAAAAAAGAAAAAGAAAAAAAAAAAAGCCTAGATGTTCTCTTTTTCAAATAAAGATAGCAAGATAACGAATAAAAATTGATAATAGGAAAATTAGAGAGTTGCTTAAAATTGCATGCTCTATCTGAATCACTAAATAATTGTTTTGGGTTCAGAGTCCCTTTAAAAAACATGCATAACCATCAAACTGAGACAACTGCGTGAAGAACCTTTCGACCAAAGGCTGCTTCAAAAGAAGCAAACGCATAAAAATGGTACAATTTAGGTGCCTTGCGAATTTCATCAACTGAAGTCTCATTCTTGACAGCCCAACTGACCTAGTAGAAGCTGTGCTAGTATAGCATGCCTCACTTCTGGAGGTGTGCAGATATAGTACGGTCTTACCAACAACGGCAAGAACTGTGCTATTTTCGGCGCATGAGGACAACCCCTGACGTACAGGTGGTGGTCATTAATGGGTTAAAGGATACCATTTAAAATACGCTTTTTGCATTAAGAGATTTGAAACAGTGCTCCTTAGATAAAATAAATAAATAACATAATAAATCAAAGAAAACATAAAAAAAGAAACAGATTGTGTTAAAAACAGCAAACAGCTTATTTTTTATTTTTTTGCTAAATGAGAACTTTCTCATGCTCAATGTAGCCACTGCCTGCAGCTAGATAAGGGTTCCACCATTACCAAACTAGCGGCTAGATTTAGAGTTCTGCGGCCAAAGGGGTGCGTTAGCTACGCATGCTTTTTTTCTCCCGCACCTTTTAAATACCGCTGGTATTTAGAGTTCACAGAAGGGCTGCGTTAGGCTCCAAAAAGGGAGCGTAGAGCATAATTTACCGCCACTGTAACTCTAGATACCAGCGTTGCTTACGGACGCGGCCAGCTTCAAAAACGTGCTCGTGCACGATTTCCCCATAGGAAACAATGGAGCTGTTTGAGCTGAAAAAAAACCTTACACCTGCAAAAAAGCAGCGTTCAGCTCCTAACGCAGCCCCATTGTTTCCTATGGGGAAACACTTCCTAAGTCTGCACCTAACACCCTAGCATGAACCCCGAGTCTAAACACCCCTAACCTTACACTTATTAACCCCTAATCTGCCGCCCCCGCTATCGCTGACCCCTGCATATTATTATTAACCCCTAATCTGCTGCTCCGTACACCGCCGCAACCTACGTTATACCTATGTACCCCTAATCTGCTGCCCTAACATCGCCGACCACTATGTTATATTTATTAACCCCTAATCTGCCGCCCCCGCTATCGCTGACACCTGCATATTATTATTAACCCCTAATCTGCCCCTCCGTACACCGCCGCAACCTACATTATATCTATGTACCCCTAATCTGCTGCCCCCCACAACGTCGCCTCCACCTACCTACAATAATTAACCCCTAATCTGCCGACCGGATCTCACCGCTACTATAATAAATGTATTAACCCCTAAAGCTAAGTCTAACCCTAACACTAAAACCCCCTAAATGAAATATAATTTTAATCTAACGAAATAAATTAACTCTTATTAAATAAATTAATCCTATTTAAAGCTAAATACTTACCTGTAAAATAAACCCTAATATAGCTACAATATAAATTATAATTATATTGTAGCTATTTTAGGATTAATATTTATTTTACAGGCAACTTTGTAATTATTTTAACCAGGTACAATAGCTAATAAATAGTTAATAACTATTTAATAGTTACCTAGTTAAAATAATTACAAAATTACCTGTAAAATAAATCCTAACCTAAGTTACAATTAAACCTAACACTACACTATCAATAAATTAATTAAATAAAATACCTACAAGTATCTACAATTAAACCTAACACTACACTATCAATAAATAAATTAAATACAATACCTACAAATAAATACAATGAAATAAACTAACTAAAGTACAAAAAATAAAAAAGAACTAAGTTACAAAAAATAAAAAATATTTGCAAACATTAGAAAAATATTACAACAATGTTAAACTAATTACACCTACTCTAAGCCCCCTAATAAAATAAGAAAGACCCCCAAAATAAAAAAATGCCCTACCCTATTCTAAAATTAAAATAGAAAAGCTCTTTTACCTTACCAGCCCTGAAAAGGGCCCTTTGCGGGGCATGCCCCAAAGAATTCAGCTCTTTTGCCTGTAAAAAAAAATATACAATACCCCCCCCAACATTACAACCCACCACCCACATACCCCTAATCTAACCCAAACCCCCCTTAAATAAACCTAACACTAAGCCCCTGAAGATCTTCCTACCTTATCTTCACCACGCCGGGTTCACCGATCGATCCAGAAGAGCTCCTCCGATGTCTTGATCCAAGCCCAAGCGGGGGGCTGAAGATGTCCATGATCCGACTGAAGTCTTCATCCAAGCGGGAGCTGAAGAGGTCCATGATCCGGCTGAAGTCTTCTATCAAGCGGCATCTTCAATCTTCTTTCTTCCGGATCCATGTTCATCCCGCCGACCCGGAACATCCATCTTCACCGACGACTTCCCGACGAATGACGGTTCCTTTAAGGGACGTCATCCAAGATGGCGTCCCTCGAATTCCACTAGTCCAATACAAGTATAACAAACTGTAGAGGGCAGATTAGAAGACTAGTAACTTTCCCCCCCAACTAGTAAACTTTAGCAGGTTTTTGACACTGACTGTAGAGTCCTGTGTGCCTGTCTATATATTGTACCTGGAGATGTCTTTGGTGTGGCATGAAAACTTGTGCCACTGCCAAAGTTCACTGTGACGGATACCCCGACTGGGTAGCTCCGCCAAACGGATCCTGCTTCCTCCCTGACGACTGCAGCTATGTAGCTGGAAAGAGACCACAGCCTGTAGCCACCCCTGATCCCCGACAGCACCAGTACTCAGGGTCCCACCCTGTGGCAGACTCCAGCTACCCAGACTAGGTAGCTCTGCCAGAGTGTCCTTCCTCTGCCTGGAACAGGCTGCTATGTAGCCCAGGAAAGTGATATCTATGTAGCCCAGGAAAGTGATTCTGGCTGGAGCCCACCTAAATGACTAGACAGACTAGCATTCAGGTGAAATAAGAACTGATTTTATTGAAAACACACACTCCTTTTATACAGACAGCTCATCTTGATAAGAACAGAAGACAATGCCACAGTTTTCCCACCATTCCCGCCCCTCCAGACAGCCCGGCACCTCCATAGGAGCCACAGTCTCACATAATCCCAATACCTAGGGGTGGCGGTTTCGGGGTGATCCAGGTGGAGTGGTGTCATATTAAAGCTCTTGGTCCCCAGATGCCACAGTCCAAAAATCAGCATGATTCGTTACTGGGGACCGGAGTTACACTACGTTGAAGTTATGGGGTTAGGGGTGTCCAAAAACCCGAGTTCCCAAGGGAGCTCCCCTCTGATAATTGCCACAGCTCTTGTCCTCCCTAGGGGCTACCAATCCCAAAAAGAGCGGAGTTTTGGGGCAAAGGGCTGCTGGAGCGACCAGGGGTAAATTTAGCGGGTGTCCTGCTGTCCTGTGGCCGACCGGGAGTCCCAGGTGCCCGGCCAGCCTGAGAGGAGTTAGGCGGGTGTCTGTTGTGAGGCGGCCGACTGGGAGTTCCAGGAGCCCGGCCAGCCTAGGAGGGTTTTCCTGGTCATACACAAGCTCTTCACAAAACAAGCAAACAAAAGCTTCCAGAGATTGTGGTTGCTCTGAGGATCCCAAAACCACTGAGAAACAACAGGGGTGAAGTTGTAGGGGGGGGGGGCGGTTGGGGTAGCCTTAGCTGTCTGGTATCCGTGACATTCACTTTCTCCTTCAAACTTGAAAACTTCAAGCGCTCCCTAAAGACTCTACTGTTCAAGGATGCATACAACCTACACTAACCTTTCTTTATACCAGTTCCTCTCCTCCATTGCTATCCCCTTGAATCCCCTTAGCATGTAAGCCTAAGAGTCCAGCTGTTTGTAGATCACCTTCTTAAGAGCTGACTACAACAGTGCAACTCTTGGCAGGGCCCTCTGAGACCTATAAATGTTTCCTTGTATTCCGCTTATGTTTATAGCAGAATCTGTTGGCGCTATACAAATAACCGACAATAATAATAATAACATGAAAAAGGAGGGAATTTCCTGTCTTCAGTTACTGTTTTTAAACAGAATAACTTCAACTCATTTTCCCCTGGAACTATAGAAATTATTTCACCACCTTGCCCAGAAGAACTTTATTTTAAAAACTGATGGTTCTTTTTTTTGGAAGTGGAGCAGCATTTTAAGTGTGTAAAGATCATAGAAAACCCTAAAATGGGCTTGCAGCACCCTAAGGGTTAGGGCTGGAAAGGAGTGGGAGTGAAGACATATTGGAGAGCTGCAACAATGTTGCAATTGGAAGGGAGTGTCCTACCTTTTTATAATCAGTCTCCTAAGGTTCCTTTTTCTCTTTCCTTCTAGACTTGAATCTTAGGAGAAAGATGGCTGGGAATCCCATCTTAAATTTTGGGTTTTAGAATATGCAATTGTCGCTTCTGGGTCCAGAGCAATCTCCTCCTGCTACCGTTAGGGGTTCAGGCCTTAGATTTCAAGCAAGGAATAGGATAAAGGGTAGCAAATGTTGGTCCTTTCAGAAGAAAAGGTGTGACAGGGGAGGCGGGTGCTTATTTTGACAAGTATGAAAATTCTGTGGAGGATTTCAATCAGGTTGCGACTGCAGCAGATGGAAAGAATCCAATGCAGACACCTAAAACACCTTCTGTGGCTAAGGGCACCTACCAGGACGTGCTAGAGCTATGGTTAAGAATTTACCCTGACCATCAAGCAGCAGGCTTGCTGCTGACAGGATTTGGGATGGGTTTGAGATCTCAGTAGACAGGGTGGTTCCGGGCTCATATACTCACCAAACACTTAAATCTGCTTACCAATATCCTGAGGCAGTAAGAGAAAAGCTTGCAATGGTGTTGAGCTTGGGCAGTATTGTGGGTCCTTTTTTCTGAACCTCCACTTCCTAATTTTTTAGTGTCCCTGTTGGGGGTGGTGCCAAAGAAGGAAGCAGGTAAGTTTCACCTCATTCAGCAGCTCTCTTACTCCAAAGGGCAGTAGGTCAATTATGCTATTAACCCAGAGTTTGATAAGGCTATTTACCTTGTGCGTGGGGTGGGGAGAGGTGCTTTGTTGGCAGAACTTGACATTGAATCTGCCTTTTGTTTGTTGCATTGTAAATTTGAGGGTAGTTATTATGTGGATCGATGTTTACCCATGGGTTGTGCTATTTCATGTTAATTATTTGAATGTTTTAGCACATTCCTTCACTGGGCTGTAGCCAATTTGGTAGGCAGGGACCACAAATCTCCCTATAATGATGATTTCTCACTTGTTGGGGAGGAAGGCTCTGAAATGTGTGTTTAGTTGATGAGGGAAATGAGGCACTTAATGGCTCAGTTTGGGGTCCCCTTGGCAGAAGATAAGACCCATAGCCTGTGCACAAAGTTGACTTTCCTAGGTATTGAAATTGACATTTTAGAGATGCTTTGTAGATTGCCTCTTGACAAAGTCCATAATATGTTGGATTCCGTAAGAGCAGCTGTTTAAAAAAACAACTAAATTTATGCTTACCTGATAAATGTATTTATTTCCAGGCATGGCGAGTCCACAAATCATTCCAATTACTAGTGGGATATTTACTCCTGGCCAGCAGGAGGCAAAGAGCACCCCAGCAGAGCTGTTAAGTATCACTTCCCTTACCCATAACCACCAGTCATTCAGCCGAAGAGAAATGGAAAAAGAAGGTAACACAAAGGTATAGAGGTGCCTGAGGTTATAACAAAAACTATCGCCTGAATAAAATAAGGGCGGGTCGTGGACTCTCCATGCCTGGAAATAAATACATTTATCAGATAAGCAAACATTTTGTTTTCTTTCCTATGGAATGGAGAGTCATTCCAATTACTAGTGGGAACCAATACCCAAGCTAGAGGACACAGAATGAAAGGGAGGGAGAACAAAACAGGCAGACCTAAACCAAAGGCACCACTGCTTGAAGAACTTTTCTCCCAAAAAAAGCCTCAGCCGAGGCAAAAGTATAAAATTTGTAAAATAGAATAGAGGACCATGTGGCCGCCTTGTAAATTTGCTCCACCAAAGCTACATTTTTGAAAGCCCAGGAAGAAGAGACAGTTCTAGTGGAATGAGCCATAATTCTCTCAGGAGCAGGGCCGGATTAACATCTCGGGTGCCTGTAGGCACAAAAACCTGAACCTGTTTAAAATTAGATGGCAGTAAGAATATTTAGGAGCTCTACTTTTAGGACCCAGACAGTGGTATTTGTATATAGATCTATAGTAAATAATCCAGAAAATTCATGGGTAAAATTCAATTTACAACAAAACACAAGCATACCATATATATATATATATATATATATATATATATATATATATATATATATATATATACACACACAAATCTGCCATGTGAGTGGTTTACACACATACACATTTTTATTTTGCTAGTTAACCTTTAGGATTGGGACAAAAAGAAGGATTGGGACAAAAAGAAGGAACACCAATTTCCTGATTAATATTCCGATCCGACATGACATTAGAGAGAAACCCAAGCTTAGGACGAAGGACAACCTTATCAGCATGAAAAATAAGATAAGGGGAATCACACTGCAGAGCCGAAAGTTTGTAAACTCTGCGAGTAGAAGAAATAACAATAAGAAACAAAACCTTCCAAGAAAGTAATTTAATGTCAACACATTGCATTGGCTGAAACTGAAACTGCTGCAAAACTTTAATCACTAAGTTAAGGCTCAAAGGAGGAGCAACAGGTTTAAACACAGGCCTGATTCTGGCCAAGGCCTAAACAAAAGCGGTTTACGAGCCTGAAGCATAGTATCTATGACTTTTTCAGAAAAGCCACGTCTAGCCAAAGCTAGACGTTCAATCTCCAAGCAGTCAGCTTCAGAGAAACTATATTTGGATGAAGGAAGGGACCCTGAAGAAGAAGATCCTTCCTCAAAGGTAACCTCTAAGGAGGAAGAGATAACATTGTCACCAGATCCGCAAACCAGATCCTGCAAGGCCATGCAGGAGCTATTGGAATCATTGAAGCTCTCTCCTACTTGATGCGAGCAACTACTTGTGGACGTAGAGCAAACGGAGGAAACAGGTATGCTAGATTGAAGTTCCAAGGAACTGCCAGAGCATCTACCATAACGGCTTGAGGATCTCTTGACCTTAAACCGTACCTTGAAAGTTTGGCGTTTTGACGAGACGCCATTAGATCCAATTCCGGAATACCCTAAATGAGAGTTATCATCGTGAAAACCTCTGGGTGGAGAGCCCACTCTCAGGGATGAAAATTTTGCCTGCTCAGAAAATCCAGAACTACACAGAACTATTCGGCGCTAAGTTAGTAAAATACACAAATTTAAAATTATAAATAAGAAATAGAGATACAATTACAATTCATATAACAAACTTATACCAATGTCCTTTATAGGGGTATGTTTGAAGGTCTCCAAAAGAAACAAACTCATTAGGCATATAATAGCGTCCAATACAGTCTTGTACTTAATTATATATATGGTACCTTCAGTCCCCAAAATGGTGGAAGGGGACAATAACTTTTTCATATTTCTTAAGATCTTTAAATGGTTTTCACAAAATATAGTAGATTATTATTTCCTTCTTTGCTGCTCCTTTTAAACCAAGCCTTTCTTGCCCAAGGTTGCAGGATCCAGGTATCCAAATGTATATACAGAAAAAAATGAAGCGCAAAAGAAAATAATTCAAGTGTAGTTTTTAAAAACCAATGTACTGCGCTATATATAAATATGTACTCACCAGATGTACAGATAAAGAGCCTTTTTATTATATACTCAAAATTCTAAAAACAATTTTCAGTGTTCACAAACACCACATCACATGAAACTGGCAGCGGGTATTCCGGACTCCCTGCCCTCAGCTGTTCAGTTCTGATGATCGAATGCCATGCTGCAAATTTATACTGCAGTGTCTCACCATTAACCCTTTCTTTTAAGTTTCCCAATTGTACAGCTCACACCCCCCCACAATTCCTGTCAGGGAGTAAGGCTACCCTGTATTCAGGAGGTGAACCCCTATGGCAGAGAACAGGGAAAGCAATTGCAAACCGAGGCAAAGGTACAAACAGGAAGTATCCAAGAAGCGTTGTCAGGTAATAATCCAGGTAATTTCAGGCAGCAAGAATCAGAAGTGAGGAGTCAAGCCAAAGGTCAAACCAGGAAATCCAAACAATGGTGAAAAGGAGACAGGAACAGGATTAGTAACAAGCGCTTAGCTACTGCAGGTATACAAGCAGAATAACTCAGCCTGCTCAGAAAATCCGTCTCCCAGTTGTCCACCCCTGGAATGTGGATGGCAGAGAGATGGCAGTCGTGAGACTCCGCCCAATGGAGAATGTGAGTCACCTCCTCCATTGTCAAGGAACTCAGAGTTCCCCCCTGGTGGTTGATATAAGCCACCAAGGACAAGTGATGTTGTCCGACTGGAATCTGAAAAAACGGACCAAAGCTAGTTAGGGCCAAACTATCAAAGCATTGAAAATTGGTCTCAACTCCAACATATTTATTAGAAGAGACGACTCCTCTGGAGTCCACAGGCAATGTGCTTTTAAGGAACCCCAAACTGCTCCCCAGCCCAACAGGCTGGCATCCGTGGTCATAATCACGCAGGAAGGTCTCAGAAAGCATGTGCCCGAGACAGATGGTCCTGAGAAATCCACTATGAGAGAGAGACTTTTGTTGGGGAGTCCAGATTTATCCTCTTGCGAGAGATCTTAGTGTTCCCGTTCCATTGACTTAGCATGCACAGTTGTAGAGGTCTCAGATGGAACAAAGCAAAAGGAATGATGTCCATGGAGGTAACCATCAGACCAATCACCTCCATGCATTGAGCCACAGATGGAGGAATAGCAGACTGGAGAGAAAGGTAAGAAGCATGAAGTTTGGATTTTCTGACGTCCGTCAGAAAAATCTTCAAGGACAAGGAATCTAAAATTGTTCCTAGGAAACACACCCTTGTATTTGGTACAAGGAAACTCTTTCCCACATTCACTTTCCACCCATGGGAAAGTAGAATAGACAACAACATCTCTGTATGAGATTTTGCTAGATGAAAAGATGGCGCTTGAACCAAGATGTCATCCAAGTAAGGCGCCACAGCAATGCCCTGGGACCTGACCACTGCCAGAAGAGCCCCCAGAACCTTTGTGAAAATTCTGGGAGCTGTAGCAAGGCCAAAAGGAAGGGCAACAAACTGGAAATGTTTGTCCAGAAAGCCAAACCTCAGATACTGGTAATGATCCCTGTGAATGGGAACATGAAGATACACATCCTTCAGGTCTATGGTCGGCATGAACTGACTCTCTTGTACCAAAGGAAGTATGGAACAGATGGTCTCCATTTTGAAGGACAGAGAAATTGATTGAGACACTTTAGGTCCAGAATGGGAAAGTGCCCTCCTTTTTGGGAACTACAAAAAGATTTGAATAGAATCTTGGACCCTGTTCCTTTAGAGCAGCGGTTCCCAACCTTTTTTCTCTCCCATACCCCTTGATTAGGCTTTTAATTTATGAGTACCCCCTCTCTTCATTACCCCAACCCATCCCTCAAAAAAGTTTTTTTTTTTTTAATTTTCTTAGGTTAGCTAAATAATCAAATGACTCAAATAAAACTAATGACATGTAAGGCACTCATAAAAAAGAAAGATCTAGGTGGGCTAGGCCTATTAATACACGTTCAAAATTAGTCAGTCCCAAAGCATGTCTACCAAGTTCAAAGCAGATGTCTTTGTATCTGCAAGAGGAACTGAAGTGCATCCAAAACTTGGTCGCGGGTGAACCTTTCAGCGAGGAGATCGCTCGGTGGGCTATGTCACAGTTATGCAGAGGACAGTGTCAGAGGTGTACGTACATATGTTGAGTGTATTTTGAAGGTAAACTCTTACTAGAGTTGCGAGTAAGTACTTGGTCCCAGGACTGTCTTCGTCAGTAAACTCTGCTTCATCTCTTCCGCACTTCCTTACCACTTGACTCCAAAAGCCCCAATGAGTTAACCCGATCCAAAAAACGTGTGCAACACCGGCTCCTACATGACCTCTAGCCCAAAACACACCAGTAGCTGATCCGTAGAGAGAATCCCAGGCAGATCAAAGATAAAGTCATTTGTTATGAATTTAAAGGTAACTGTGCTAATGTAAATCCATTGTGTGTGGTTCCGCCATTACCAACAATATTTTCTCTTACCCCCAACTGGTCCACTGTGTACCCCCAGGGGTATGTGTACCACAGGTTGGGATCCGCTGCTCTAGAGGAACTGGAACAATCACTCCCGCGGAGGATAGATCCTTTACGCAGTTTAAGAAGGTCTCTCTCTTTATCTGGTCCACAGATAACCTTGACAGGTGGAATCTGCCCCTGGGAGGACAAGATTTGGATCCTATTCTGTAACTGTGGGATATGATATCTATTGCCAAAGGATCTGGGACATCTCGTAGCCAAACCTGCCAACAGAAAATGAGCCTGCCCCTCACTTGATCCAAAACAGGATTGGGGGCGGATCCTTCATGCTGATTTAGAATCAACGGAAGGCTTCTTGGCTTGCTTTCGGGAGTGTTCCGACTTTGAAGAGGAGGAGGGAGAATTTCGTCCCTTAAAGTTACGAAAGAAAAAAAAATTAGAATTCTAGTGACCCTTAGGCCTATTCTTTTTATCCTGAGGTAGGAAAAGGCCCTTCCCACCTGTAATATCAGAAATTATTTCAGCCAGACCCGTACAAAACAAGGTTGTACCCTTATAAGGCAAAGATAAAAGCTTGGAATTGGATGTGACATCTGAAGACCAAGACTTTAACCACAGAGCACTGCAAGCTAAATCAGTGAAACCAGAAATCTTAGCTCCCAGCCTAAGAACTTGCATTGTGGCATCAAAAATAAAGGTATTGGCTAGCCTTAGAGCCTTGATCCTATCTTGGATCTCTTTTATAGTAGTCTCTTCTAGGATTAGATTAGATAAATCATCTCACTAATAAGATGCTGCCCCCACAACTGTAGCAATACTAGCAACAGGCTGCCACTGTAATCCCTGATGAATGTACATTTTCTTCAAAAAAACCTCAAGCTTTTTATCTATGGGATCCTTGAAAGAATAACTATCATCAATTGGAATAGTAGTTCTCTTGGCAAGAGTAGAGATAGCTCCCTCTACCTCGGGCACTGTGCGCCAAGAGTCACGAATAGAATCAGCAACAGGAAACATCTTTTTAAAAACAGGGGACGGGCAAAAAGGAATACATGGTTTACCCCAGTTATGATATCTGCCATACGTAAACACTTCCACAGAAGAAGGTACATCATATACCCTATTAAGTTTTCTAGACCGCTTTAGATTCTCCCCTGAGTCGGATTCTTCCAAAGTAGCAAGAAACTCCTTTAACAATACTCAGAGGTGTTCTAACTTAAATCTGAAATTAATCTCTTCTGAATCTGCAGAATTGGTCACTACAGTATTAGAATCTAACAATTATCTCTCAGACATTGAGGAATCATCCTCATCAGATAGCTGAGACAAACTGACTAACGCAGCCTTAGCAGAGTCAGAACCCTTATTAACATCAATATGTTTAGATTTCCTCTTGCACTTACCAGCAACCTTTGGAAAAGCTGATAAAGCTGCTGAAACTGCAGAGGTTATCTGCGCAGCAAAATCCCCAGGTAAATTAACACCCCCAGGAGGTTGTTGAGAGGAACTGCAGGGCACTGCATGTGAAGTTCGGGACGTTTAAGGGGAAAGCTGAGGCAATGCTGGAACAACATTATCCTGAGAGACAGAAGGCTCTGTGGGAGAAATCTTATCTTTAAATAATAAAATCTTATTTAAACAAGAGGAGCAAAATTGCACAGGAGGAACCACATGAGCCTCCATTCAAAACAAACATTTGTCAACTGGCAAATTTAAATTCTCAATAGTGTCCATAATAACAGTGAAACAAAGAACCCTTATAAGATTCACTAGCCCTATTAAATTATTTAAACAGAAAAAAGAAAAACCTAGACACCTTTACCTCAGCTCTGCTGAGGGCTTACTGCTCCTAGCACCAACAGATCCCACTATGATTTTGGATCCTCTCCAGCCGCACAAATAGCCGCTGAACAAATGCACCACAGAAGCAAACTCCGGTCTGCAAAAGCCGGAAAAAAGGAAGGGCATATCAAACGCGGTCACATGACCACAACTAAAAAGAAAATAGCGCCACCAGACAAAACGGCGGGAAATAAGCCTCACTTCCTGGTTTGAATTTTTTTTAGCAAAACGGCTCTGATCACATGACCGCCCCTCATAAAACCCTGTCTAAAAACTCTGGCTAATAAAAGTGTAAAAAAACACCTCCTAAACAAAAAGGAGGACTGACAAACTCCCATTCTCAAAGAGCCCAGACACATATAAACCATATAACATGTCTCCTCAGCCTCTAAAGTTCCCAATGCAGGGCCCTTTTAATGTTCCCTGCCCTTTAAAGCATATAAATATTCCCCTGAACACATCCACAAAGATCTCCAGAAAGGTATGCCACTCCACATCTAACAGAGACCTGTAGAGAAAGAAAAAAACAGAGTAACCAATTCTGGTTTTCTATCAAAGGGGTAGCATCAGAGTTAGAAATAAAGCAAGGACCACCTCGCCGCCTTCTAACTTCTAAAACCACCATTACTCTTACTAAAGAGATTGACATGGACACAGCAAAGTCCCAATCCTTGCTTGCAGGGAAAAGTACCCATAAAAGGATTACAAATCTTCAGACACCTTCGCCATCCTCCTGTGATCAAGGCAAAGAGAATGACTGGGGGATTATGGGTAAGGGAAGTGATACTTAAAGGGACAGTCTACACCAGAATTGTTATTGTTTAAAAGGATAGATAATCCCTTTATTGCCCATTCCCCAGTTTTGCACAACCAACACAGTTATATTAATGCACTTTTTACCTCTGTGATTACCTTGTATCTAAACCACTGCAAACTGCTCCCTTATTTCAGTTCTTTTGAGAGACATCCATTTTAGCCAATCAGAGCTGGCTCACCTGAACTCCACGTGCGTGAGCACAGTGTTATCTATATGACACACATGAACTAACACCCTCTAATGGTGAAAACTGTCAAAATGCCCTGAGAGAAGAGGTGGCCTTCAAGGGCTTAGAAATTAGCACCTCCTAAGTTTAGCTTTCAACTAAGAATACCAAGAGAACAAAGCAAAATAGGTGACAAAAGTACATTTGAAAAATGTTTAAAATTACATTCTCTAACTCCCCGCTTTGCTGGAGAGATTGTGGCCAGCCAGGCACGTCAGCACACATATGGTGGGAGTGCCCTGTCCTACGGCCTCTTTGGGCTATGCTTTCACATAGATGCTTCGAGGTGGATCCGAACCTGTTGCTGGATCCACGAAAAGTGCTGTTTCATCTAGGCATGGGGCTCCCTCTATCCCCGGAGGGTCTCCTCAGCATTTACCTACTGACGGCTGTCAAACTAAGTATTGCACGTAAGTGGAAACAATCCTCTATTCCCAATTGGGGTGATCTGGCCAAAACTATGGACTACCTAGAAGTGATGGAAAGCCCTATATTTACCACAAATAACAAGGTCTCACTACACTGTCAAACCTGGGAAATATGGAAGAAAATGAAGACTTCTATCACTTAAAACTGACGGAGACTTATGTAAGTTTCTGAAGGCTTCTTGTTCCTTTTTTTTTTCTCCTTCTTTATCTCCCCCTCTCTTCCCTCCTCTCCCTTCTATATCATGATTCCTCCTCTCTTTTTCCCTTTTTCTGTCGTGCTCGGTGCTCCCTCTTCGGAAGTTGCTTAAAAGCATAAATTTAAGCTTCTCTTCAACCTCACCAAACACTTCCATATGTAGTTAGTGCCATCATTGGCTCACTCTTGACTCATACTTTTCCTACAAATTCTGCCATATCTTTATAAACACTTCAAGCAAACTTCTGACTACCAACTGATACTTGTCCTGTGTGTTAAGTGTTTGGACACAGTTTATATTTTTACAAGAAAAAAGAATACTCTAGAGGTTTCAGTTTTATACCATGTTAAGTATTCTGTTTATTATTTGCTTATGGATGGCTAATGTAATATTGACATATGCGTTTATCCTGTACTATTGAAATCCTGTATTGTTATTTCACCTGCATAACCTCAATAAAAACTATTTTACATTTTTTTTTAAAAAAAATACATTCTCTGGGGCCTATTTAACAAAGGTTTGTCGGACCTGATCCGACAGTGCGGATCAGGTCCGACAGACCTCGCTGAATGCGGAGAGCAATACGCTGTCCGTATTCAGCATTGCACCAGTAGCTCTTGTGAGTTACTGGTGCAACGCCGCCCCCTGAAGATTCGCGGCCAATCGGCCACCAGCAGGGGGGATGTCAATCAACCCGATCGTACTCGATCGGGTTGAATTACAGCGATGTCTGTCCGCCTGCTCAGAGCAGGTGGACAGGTTATGGAGCAGCGGTCTTTAGCCTGCAGGCTCGCCAGAAACACAGGCCCTCAAGCTCCATCCGGAGCTTGATAAATGGGCCTCTCTATCTGAATCATGAAAGTTTATTTTAGACTAGACTGTCCCTTTAACAGCTCTGCTGGGGTGCTCTTTGCCTCCTCCTGCTGGCCAGGAGTGAATATCTCACTAATAATTGGAATAATTCGTGGACTCTCCATGCCATAGGAAAGAAACACTTATCTTTGAAGGAGCTTGTTGAATTTTGCTTGCTGTGTTGTCTATGGATAGAGTTTTTAACAGGAGACTGGAAAGACAACTGTCAGGCAGGTCGAGAGCATCAAATAGAATTTTGGTCTTTAGGGACATGATAGAAGATCTGAAGGTGTGGGAAAGGATTCTAATTCATTACAGTGGGTTTCACTTTTGGCATTCTAGCCCAGTATCTAGTCAACTCCTGCACTTGTTTCCTGACGCTGCAGGTTCTCAGGGTTACGGCCCTTACTTTCAAAGAGAGTGGTATGCAGGTGCTTGGCCATCGGTATAGGGGCACAAAGGTCTTACAAGGAATTTGACCTTGCTCATGCTATTCCCAATTGTGTGCTAGATTACGAGTGGAGCGCTAATAGTTGATATGCGGGTGTTTGCATGCATTTTACAAGTTGAAAGTAAACGCATTTGCTCAAGCACAATATAATTTAACGCACGTCAGGTTAACGCGACTTCAGAGCTTTGGTTAACTGTTCAAATAAAAGGTTGCACAAAAAACATCACAAATAAATGTAAAAGTACAGTTACACTCATAATAACACTGTCCACTAAAAAATTATTTTAAAAAAAATATTGCAAACAAAAGTTATAAGGGCTCAAAGATATAAGGTCTCAGGGGCGCGATCCGATATACGGCGTAGTTTTCGGCGCAAGCAAGGGAACCCGCGCCGCCCGTAATTTCACCTCGCACATCGGGGTATTACATATACTGCGCCGTTAGATGCTAAACTGGCCTAAGTAGGACAAACTGTCGATCTTCCGAAAAGTGTGCAAATACAAATTTTACTCATCGCAAGTAACTTACGCCTGTATTTTGTCCACGTAAAGTCTCAATAAAGAGTAGTTTTATGCAAATTTGGCTAACACTCGTAAAAATCACCCGCGACTCCATCTAAAAATGCTCAACGTAATTACGCTATTCAAAAGTCATATATAAACCCATGCGCAGCCGCCATTTTCTTCAGTGTTTTTGGATGGTTTGTTGAGCTACAGCACACTACAGTGGAGTGGAGGATTAGTCAGAGTAGAGAGAGAGGCGCAAACAGAGGAGTTAGTTAGGTCGCATTGTTGGTTAAGCTTGTACACTTACACATATTTTTACATATTGCACACATATTGCATACATACATATACAAAATACACAACACGTTTTTTTTCTAACACTTCACACATTTTATTTCAATTTTACAGTGTGATAGGCTGAGTGTTTGGTTGTGATTGTGTGTGATTGATATGGGAGTGAGTGTGAGTGTGTGTAGTGTGAGGATGGCAGGGAGAGGTAGGGTGGAGGGGAGGAGGGGAGAAGAGTGGCAGGGAGAGGAGTAATGTAGAGGACAGGAGGAGCAGCGGGGTCCACGTCAGGGAGTAAGTGGAGTGGGGAGAGGGAGAGCTAGAAGGGATGATGGGAGGGGAGATGCCCGAGAGCCCCAGAGACCAGGCACATCAAGGAGAGAGACAGAGGATGCACATGGGGACAGAAGGGGGGAGGAGGGAGAAGATAGGGAGGAACCCACACCAGGGACATCGCAGGGAGCAAGCCAGGTGTCCACAGAGGATGAGAGGATGAGATGTCCGAACTTCTTATTCGATGAGAATGTTGCCCTAGTCCAGGCTATCATGGACAACCACAGTGCCCTCTTTGGCCAGGAGAAGGGCAAAGGTGTTGCCAGAATGGCGTAAAACGGCATGGTTGGCGGTAGAGGATGCCGTCAACAGTGTGGCCCCGCAGAGGAGGACTGTTGAGGGCCTTTAAAAAAGGTGGAATGACTGTAAGAGGCGGTGAAATAGAAGATGGGGCAGGAAGCCATGCACCAGAGGTTAACAGGCGGGGGTCCACCCCTGGACACAGAATACAACACCTGGCAGGAGATGATATGCAGGTCCCTGAGTATCACAGCAGTCCGTGGACTTCCAGGGGCTCGTGACTCAGGGGTTGCAACCACAGCACATCATGCTGGTGAGTAACATCCCACACACCAGTATAATATGTATTTGAGATATAACATCCTTTAATGTCACACATTCATGTACACAATGAGGAGCATGGTATGTGGCCTACTAACAAAAACATCTACAATTATATTTCACATTAATGCTACTTAACACAATGCAATTCAGGATATGAGGTGGAATAGTGCAATACTAACATGTCTCAGAGTAACACAGGCCACAAGCCACATGTAGAGTTTTCAGTAAATGGACACTATAGCCATCACAATACTTTTAGCTCAGAAAGCAGGTTCTGTGCCTACATCAGGCTAAAGTAAATTGTGTGACCATAGTGTCACTTAAAGAACACATTTTCTCCATCATTGACATGTACACATAACTATTGTATGAAACACATACCTATATACTGTGCAGATTAAAATCCCTCATATCACAAATCACATTGTGCACATGCATGTTATAGAGTTTGACATGAGAATGAGTATAGGCCCTAGCATGTATCAATGTACATTGTATGCCCACATGGCCATATATATGACTGTACTAATCCCTCTCATCATTTGACTCCTCCACAGAACCTCCTGTCACCAGGATGCAAACAGGCATGCCACCACCTCCACCACCACCACCAGTCACAGGCATGCAGCCACCACCACCAGTCTTCAGGCAACAACGTGAACATTATGCTCCCAGGCATGAGCAGGGTTGGATGGCTTCAGTAGAGGACCTGGAAGTGATGCCACCACCATTGGCATATGACCCCTGGCCAGAGGAATATTCTTCTTTTGGCTTGGAGGGGGAGCCAAGTCAGCCACAAAGGGTCCATGTCTTTACCCCCCCCCCAACACAATATCAGGGCAGTCATGGATTTTACACACAAGGTATGTCATAAGAAGTGCAAACTGGACAGGCTGAGTGGTCACACACTGCTCATCAATGGGACTACCAATCCACCCTGAGAGCTCCACCATCCTTTTCCCTTGGGAGAGTTCCACCATCCTCTTCCCTTGGGAGAGCTCCACCATCCTCTTAACTTGGGAGAGCTCCACCATCCTCTTCCCTTGGGAGAGCTCCACCATCTGCACATGAGCATATAGCTGGAATTACTCAAGCACCCGCAGATGCAGCTGAGGATGTCCGACCAGCAGATGCAGCTGAGGATGTCCCACCAGCAGATGCAGCTGAGGATGTCCGACCAGCAGATGCAGCTGAGGATGTCCCACCAGCACCAGCAGATGAGGATGTCCCACCAGCAGATGCAGCTGAGGATGTCCCACCAGCACCAGCAGATGCAGCTGAGGATGTCCCACCAGCACCAGCAGAATCAGCTGAACCTGCACCTCAAGCACCTAGAAGCCCTGCTGCTGAAGAGCCTGTGGATGCACTGTATTCTCCCCTGGGTGAGGAATACATTTCACTACAGAGGAGGCTCATAACAAGCTGCAAGAGCAGACAAAGAGGCCAACAGAGGTTTCACAGGAGCCAAGAGAGGTACCTCAAGCGTAGCATAGAGCTGCAGAGGGACATGGCAGCATCATTAAATGGAATTGTACAAAACCAGTCGCAGATGATGAGAATTCTGTCTGATATGCAGATGGACAATAGATGGCGGGAACAAAATCAACTCTTGGGTGTGCTGGTTGAGCACTTTACACACCAACAGGACGCTGCCTCCAGCCTATCATCTGTGGCCAGCACACCAGCAGAAAACGAAGAATCCTCTCAAACTAGGAGAACAAGGAAATCCACTACAGCCACCTCAGTTCCCTCATACAAGAAGCCAAAAAAGAAATAAATATTCTTATAGTTCACTATAAATCTTGTCCTCTGTTATTTACCATATAATTGTCATCCACATCCATGTGAGGTGTGTTTTAGTACACTAATATTGTTAAAACATATAATATGACCTGTGTGGAAATGGCAAACAAAGGTAATAGTATCATGTTTATGACATATTAATTTTCTATAAAACACATCACATAGTTGTGTATGAAGGGTACATATAGTAATATTCACTTCTAAGATGTAAATCAAGGTTTCTCACATCCAATATAAATTGCCACATGGGTATATATATAAATAATAATGTATTTACAGAAGGTGTGAACATAAGGTATAAACATCCATTTTCATTCTTATTAATGATAGTCAATAAATCATAGTGACATAAACATAAATTAAACAAATGAGACATTTTCAGTAATTAGGGTGGTTAAGGGAAGGGGGGTGGGATGTAGTAGTTTCACTTACATGCAGTGGAAATCCAATGCAATGGTTGATGAGGTACAGTCAAACATCATAATACATGTAAATGTTACGGTTTACTATACTTATGAACAAGTAACTTACAGGTGAAGTATTGACGAATGACAAAGTCCCTCACTTCATTCCCCCTCAGTGTCCCCCTGTCCACATCCTCAGGTACAGGAACCAGCTGCTGATCTTGTTCTGGTTCCATGTCCCCCAATATACGTGTGTCCACAGCAATGTTATGTAGAATACAACATGCATTGACAATGGAACACACTTTGTTAGGGTTATACTGTAAAGCTCCGCCTGTCAAATCTAGACAACTGAATCTGGTTTTGAGTAGGCCAAAGCTCCTTTCTATCACATTTATGGTCCGTATGTGGGACTCCTGGTACCTGATTTGTGGCTCTGTAAGGGGGTGTACCAAGGGGGTTAACAGCCATGGTCTGCAGCCGTACCCTGCGTCGCCTGTCATGTAACATATGTATTCTGATTACTAAAGGTTCATCATGTGCTTAAAGAGACATAACATGGATTTAATTTAAAAGATATATTTTTCCAATACATTAAATTGGTGCATTGTAAGCAATCTACTTTTATGCCAGGATTAGTCTAGACAAAATTCTATTTTCATGATTCAGATAGAACATTCCATTTTAAGAAAATGTCCTTTTAAGTGAAAAACTATTTATAGTATACTGTCCCTTTAAAGGGCCATGAAACAAACATTTCTTCTTTCATGAGTTAAAAAGAACCTTCAATTTTATTCAACTTTATAATTTACTTCTATTATATAATTTGCTTCATTCTCTTGATATCATTTGCTGACAAGCATATTAGATATGCTCATTAGCTGCTGATTGGTGGCTGCACATAGATGCCTCATATGATTGACTCATTTATGTGCATTGCTATTTCTTAAACAAAGGATATCTAAAGAATAAATCAAATGAGATATTAGAAGTAAACTGTAATGTTGTTTAACATTGTATTCTCTATCTGAAACATGAGAAAATTATTTTGTGTTTAGTGTCCCTTTAGTAGAAAAATACAGATAGAATGAAGATAGTGCATACTCACCAAGCAGCCAACCTCCCGAGAGTGTGCCAGATTTGAAAAGCTGGAATAAGGAGGTCTGGTGCAGGATGTAGGAATCATGTGCACTACCTGGAAAGCCTGCATACACATGTGTGAATTTCAGAGTGGTATCGCTGACTATCTGGCAATTCAATGAGTAAAACCCTTTCCTGTTAATATAGAGGAATGGCTCCTCATGTGGGGCCACGATAAGCAGATGTGTGAAATCAATTGCCCCCATGTCATTGGGAATACCCCCCAGTCGATAGAAGCCTTGTTTAAGACTGTTCCATTCCTGGGAGGTACGGGGGAAATTAATGTATCTCTGTGTTTGGTTATCTAGAGCAGTCAAAACCTCCCCTAGAATCCTGGAGAAGGTGGACTGCGCTAGGCCAGACATAAGCCCCTCTGTTGACTGGAATGAGCCGGATGCCAGGAAGTGTACGACACACAACAGCTTCTGCATACCAGTCAGAGCTTGGTTCCTATTCACTTGAGGGTCAATATCATCCTTCAAGACCTCATATAGGTCAATGAGGCTTGCAGAAGTCAAGCGATACTTTTCCCTGACCTCCCCTTCTGTCATCCCAAACAGGGTGACCCTAACCCTGTGAATCCTTGCTGCCTTTGCTCTTCCCCTCTGCTGATGTCGACGTCTTATAGGCCCTGCTGGCCTATGATCAGCTGCAGCAACAAAAGCAGCAGGGGCAACACCAGGAACAGGGACAACAGCGTGAAGAGCGGGGACAGCAGCAGCAGGAGCAGGGACGACTACAGCACCATGACCAGGGACCTCAGCAGCAACTATATCCTCCACAACAGGGGCTTGTAGGGCTTCCAGCACCCCTTGTGCCCCACGATGCTGTCTCTGTATGTATTGCAGATAATGCAGGGGAAACATGGTGGCTAATGAGGGTGTGCATTGCCAGGTGTTTTAAGGCTGCAGGTGAGAGGTTGTGCTGTTTGTGATTGGTTTGACACACTTGCAGGGGCAGGGATTCTGAATGCTTAGAAGAGGTTTAACTGTTTGAGATGTGAGCATGTATCAGAGGGAAATGTTTTTCACTCAAGCACGACTCAACATGAGCACAAGATAAATTACTTCATCAATTGCAATACTACTCATTTGTAACATCCAATATGTAGGCAAAACGAAACGCCCTATCAAGGACAGGTTTCTGGAACATCTGCATTCTGGGAAAGATGAAAAATCTGATACCCCGATATCCAGACATTTTAAAAATTTACATGACTCTGATATGTCTAGTTTGTCATTGCAAGGGATAGATCATGTTCCCCACTGGAGACGAGGTGGAAATAGGGAAGACAAATAAGAGAGATCTTTTGGATTTTCTCACTAGAAACAAGTAACCCACAAGGGCTAAATATGAGAAGGGATCTT
Organism: Bombina bombina; assembly: GCF_027579735.1. Taxonomy (NCBI): domain Eukaryota; kingdom Metazoa; phylum Chordata; class Amphibia; order Anura; family Bombinatoridae; genus Bombina; species Bombina bombina. The sequence goes on from NC_069510.1 coordinate 130,688,945, forward strand.
GATCTATTTCTTTAGAATTTGTATCTATACATACAGCTGGTAAATATATTGCATTCTATTATTTAGGCTCAAACATTAGAATACTGATACTATCTAATATAAATTTGTATATTTAACAATGATAGTCATTTGATATACATTTATATACTTATTAAGGTTTTTCACACTGTATACATAGTTTAAATACATATACTCTGTATTAAGGTTGTTACAAACTAACATACATATATATCTTTCTTTATAGGATTAACAATATTTCATACTTTGATTCTAGTTAGATAGAATGATACATATTGTGAGGATTTACTCCTGACTTGAACTTGTATTTTTATTACAGCTAGCAAATATATGCCTCTAACTATAACTTAAAGTTTGGAAACACAAACATAATGTTAGAGTTACAAGTCAATTGTATTAATGTATATTATAAATTTACTTTTCATCTTTGAACATTGAGAACACTATGTATCACATTGCCATTGACTGTGAATGTTAATCCATTATGTTTTTTTACAGTTCATGTTCAACACATTTATGCCACACATATGTGTACTGTACCTTTAAAATTGTGGTATAAATAAAGGTGTGTGCAGGTCACTCCTTATGCAGTGAACAAGTGAGCATGCTCACAAAACGCGTCTGCTTGTTTCCTGACACACCTGTGCTTTTATCTGTGAGCTTTCACTGGGCTGGTGAGCCCTTACATGTTTTTACGTAGTGCTTTATAATAAAATTGGATTTTATTCATCCCGTGAGTCTACAGCCTGTAATTGTGGTGCGCACAACTTTGGAGGAAAATATATAATGCAGATGTATTTATGTTTTTACTATATATTTACTGTAGATATTTAACATTCCAGTGTTCTTCGCTTACAGGATAATATCCCTTTTTATTCTTAAATACATATTTCTATATATATGTGTATATACCTAAAACGCTGTATATTTGATTGCGCCCCATATATTTAAATTTTGCCATTAAAAAAGTATATGTGTAACTTTTTTTGTTTTTAATCCATCTGTGAAAGGGTTAAATTAGTGCATATAGTAAAGATTTTATTGCAATGTTATGCCGGCCCACTTGGATTTACTGTTTTTTATGACAATTCTAGTGAACATCCAATCAGTGTGTGTGTCATATGACAATCTTTAAGTCCAGCCCCTTTATAGCCCTTACAAAGCCTATGTAGAGAGTGGATGTGACTGGTCTATACACCACAGCCCAGCCCAGCCAAAAGAGATAATGAAGGGGGGGAGGAGGAAAAGACAATACCAATTACGATTATAAATCTTTTATTATAAAATATATATATATATACACTTAAACATTTTTTACGTGGTTTTACTTGCAAACTTATTTATTTTTTATTGCAACATTCTTATAGTCTGAAATTTACCATCACTTTATATACACACACATATATATATACAGACATTTACACACACATATAGATATATAAACACACACATATACACAGACACACACATTTACAAGATGATAGATATATAGACAGACATATATATATATATATATATATATATATATATATATATATATATATATATATATACACACACACACACAGAAACATTTACAGGATGATAAATATATAGAAAGGCACATATATACATACACACACACACATTTACAGGATAATATATAGACATATATATATATATATATATATATATATACACACACACAAATTTACAGGATGATAGATATATAGACAGAGAGATGGGAGGCAGATACAACTAGATATAGATATAGATACATAGATAAAGATACAGTAGATATAGATAGGTAGATACAGACATATACTGATAGATCGATAGATACAAATAGATATATATATATATATATAGCTAAAGATATTGTAGATATAAACATTTACTGATTGATAGATAAATAGAAGATAGATAGATAGATAGAAAGATGGATAAGATGGATAAGATAGATAGATGATAGATAGATAGATAGATAGATAGATAGATAGATAGATAGATAGATAGAAAGATGGATAAGATGGATAAGATAGATAGATGGATAAGATAGATAGATAGATAGATAAGATATATATGTAAATATATAGATTAGATGGATATATAAATAGAAAGAAAGAGGCAGATACAACTAGATATAGATAGAGATATACAAAGATACAGTAGATATAGATAGGTAGATACAGACATATACTGATTAAAAAATAAATAGATAATAGATAGATACATTGATAGATAGATATATGGATAGATAGATAGTGTAACGAATACCCCGACTACCCCGAGCTCTGCCTAAACGGGTCCTGCTTCCTCCCTGACGACTGCAGCTATGTAGCTGGCAAGTGACCACAGCCTGTAGCCACCCCTGATCCCCGACAGCACCAGTACTCAGGGTCCCACCCTGTGGCAGACTCCGGCTACCCAGGCTGGATAGCTCTGCCAGAGGGTCCTTCCTCTGCCTGGAACAGGCTGCTATATAGCCCAGGAAAGTGATTTTAGCTGGAGCTCACCCAAATAACTAGACAGACTAGCATTCAGGGTGAACAGGAACTGATTTTATTGTAAAACATACACTCCTTTTATACACACAGCTCATCTTGATAACACAAAGGACAATCCCACAATTTTCCCGCCATTCCCGCACCTCCAGACAACCCGGCACCTCCATAGGAGCCACAGTCTCACATAATCCCAATACCCCTAGGTATTTAATTTAAAGCTCTCGGTCCCCAGATGCCACAGTCCAAAAATCAGCATGATTCGTTACTAAGGACCGGAGTTACAGTCTTTGAATTTATGGGGTTAGGGGTGTCCAAAACCCCCAGTTCCCCCCTCTGATAATTGCCACAGCTCTTGTCCTCCCTAGGGGCTACCAATCCCCAAAAGAGCGTAGCTCTGGGGCAAAGGGCTGCTGGAGCGACCAGGGGTAAAGTTAGCGGGTGTCCTGCTGTCCTGTGGCCGACCGGGAGTTCTAGGAGCCCGGCCAGCCTAAGAGGAGTTAGGCGGGTATCCTAGGAGGGTTTTCCTGGTAATACACCAGCTCTCCACAAAACAAGCAAACAAAAGCTTCCAGAGATTGTGGTTGCTCTGAGGAGCCCAAAACCACTGAGAAACAACAGGGGTGAGGTTGTAGGGGGGGGGGGGGGGTTGGGGGTAGCCTTAGCTGTCTGGTATCCGTGACAGATAGATAGATAAGATATATATATTAAATGGATAGATAGATAGATTAAATGGATAGATAGATAGATAGATAGAGGCAGATACAAAAAGATATAGAGATATATAGATAAAGATACTGTAGATATAGATAGGTAGATACAGACATATACTGTTTGATAGATAGATAGATAGATAGATATATGAATAAGATAGATAGATAGATAGATAGATATATGGATAAGATAGATAGATAGATAGATAGATAGATAGATAGATAGATAGATAGATAGATAGATAGATAGATGAATAAGATAGATAGATAGATAGATAGATAGATAGATAGATAGATGGATAGATCGATGAAAGATAGATAGATTAGATAGATATAGAAGAGGCAAGCACTCACTTTATTATTAACGTCAGTGACATTTAAGGATATTTCCCCTTCTTCAGGGAAGGAAGAGAGATATTCCTGAAATGTCATTGATGTTAATAATATATAATAAACTGAGCACTAATAATAATAATATAATAAATTAATAATAATATAATGGTGTTCAGAAAATAAAAAGTCCCAGTGAATATACCTCTAACAGTGAATGCAATGACATCTACACTCTTATCTATATGTCTGGCATGATAACAAACCCACAGTGAATATTAAAAAAATAATAATTAAAAATGATGTGTAATATATAAATTTATATTTATTAAAGATGAGCCACAACTCCAAAATGCCAAATATTAATAACTAATGTGAGTGACGGTAGAAACCAATGGTAGTTTACAAAGGAAAAAAAACATAAGTAACATTAAATAGCCAAATTTTTTAGTAATTAAATGCAGCAGAATCAATTTCTTCATTCAAGCCAGAGGGAATAATAGACTGAAATCTATAAATGCAGTAGCTTATTAAACCTGTTGTATCGATTAGAATATGGAATATCGGTAAGGCTCTCATTTTAGGTTCCCACGATAATTCAGTTCCCTTTAATATTATATCCTCATTACCAGAGGTTCTAGAATCAGGAATTCGTACCCACCCTAGAATCAGGAATTCGTACCCACCCTAGAATCAGGAATTCGTACCCACCCTAGAATCAGGAATTCGTACCCACCCTAGAATCAGGAATTCGTACCCACCCTAGAATCAGGAATTCGTACCCACCCTAGAATCAGGAATTCGTACCCACCCTAGAATCAGGAATTCGTACCCACCCTAGAATCAGGAATTCGTACCCACCCTAGAATCAGGAATTCGTACCCACCCTAGAATCAGGAATTCGTACCCACCCTAGAATCAGGAATTCGTACCCACCCTAATTTCGTATCACATACACAATACTATCATGATATCTAATCTTTATATTCTTTCAATGCCACCATGATTATTATCTTCATATGCAGATGCAGGGTCCTATTCCAGAGACTTATGGTCATTTTGTTCACTTAAACACTTTTTCCCTGCACTGGCAGAGGTATTAGAATTAGGATTCACTATTTACAGTGCTACATATTACGTATTATGCACACTAATAAGATAGGCAACGTTTTGTTACTATCTAAAATAATGTTAATATCGTGGGCATATTTTATTATTATTATTATTATACTTTATTTATGAAGCGCCAACATATTCCGCAGCGCTGTCCATGGATACAATTAATTTAAATAAAACAATACAAGACTTGTAAGAGACAGGACAACATTTACAAACACATACAGGAGGAATTGAGGGCCCTATTCCTGTGGGAATTTACAATCTAGAAGGGTAGGAGGTTAAGAAACAGGAGGTGAGGACTGCAAGGGTGAGCAAGATGTAAATACAGAGTTAGATGAGGGAAATGTTAGATAAGTGAAATTAATTTATTATAGAGTTGGGTGGTCGGCTTCCCTGAACAACATAGGATTGGGATCTCTTTGATTCATATACAGGTATTAGTTGTAGAGTTAGATCATCAAATATTGAATTCTCTGAGTAGAACTTTCCTGTAGTATATCAGTCTGATCCCGCCTATTACGGTCTGTCCAGCACAGAAATACCAGGCAATTCCTCTCTGAACAAGGAACACAGCAACCCCAGACAATCGTTTTGGCCTTCACTGGGCCTTGTCAGTGAGATGTAGCCATATTCCTCTAAGCACACTGAGCAAGGAATCCACGTCTGGTTGCCCCTTTTTTCCTTTAGGGAGACTAAGTGCTCGATTTACCAAAGCCCTACGGCTGGAAGTTCTAACAAGAACTTGCTCGCCGTAATTTATCAAGCAGCGGTCACCAGACCGCCGCTTCCTTAACCTTTTCGCCACTAAAAACAGTGTGTCTCACTATGGTGCTTATAGTGCATTTTCATATGGTAAGTGCACAATAAAATGAGTAATTTTACAATCTTACAAAAGGAATATATGAACCATTCACACAAACGTATGCATAAAAAATTGTATTGTTAAAGGGACATTAAAGGGACATTAAATCCAAAAAATTTCTTTAATGATTCAGATAGAGAATACCATTTAAAACAACTTTCTAATTTACTTCTGTTATCTAATTTGCTTCATTCTCTTGAGATTCTTTCCTGAAAAGCATATCTCGATAGGTCCAGTGGCTGCACATAAATACCTCATGTGATTGGCTCACCCATGTGCATTGCTATTTTTTTTAACAAAGGATATCTAAAGAATGAAGCAACTTAGATAATAGAAGTAAATTGGAATGTTGTTTAAAAATTCTATTCTCTGTCAGAATCATGAAAGAACATTTTGGGTTTAAATAATGTTCATTTAAGGTGCATCAAAATGTGTAATAAAATTGTTCAGCAAAAATTGTATTTTATAAAAAATGTAAAATTTGTAGGTAAATTACACAGGAATCAATCATATTAACTATGCACAGCATAAATCCTAATTTAAGTACACTGGATGCGCAAAAAAACAACAAGAAATTTGTACTTAAAAGTGTAATTGATGTTTTTTCGTAAAATGGGCTGAACATGGGCATTCCAATTTTCTCTTAAATCCCATCGTAATTCTATAAACATTTTCAAGTTCTCACTGTTTTTTCTCGCCAGTTAAAAAGTGTTGAGTTTTCACCAAAATACTCGAGAGACTAAGGGCCAGATTATTAGTGGAGTGCTAACAGTTTAGTGCAAGTGATAACGGTTATATCCCGGGTGTTTGCACTCGTCGGATTTAGCGCTCGTATTACAAGTCGAAATTAAATGCGATCACTTGAGTTATGCTAGATTGATTACCGCGCCAACAGAGCTCTGGTTAACTGTTTAGAAAAAAAAAAGCGTCACAAAACACATTAAAAATACATTACAAAGTACACTTACACCATATAATAAAACATATTCACAAAAGGGGGGTGGAGCCGGCAGCTGCAGAGATGGCAGCATAACTCCGGAGCTCCGCTGTAAAGGCCCTTATATCATCATGAATCCTGACCATCCTTGCTCCTAAACTCTCCTATAACATTCCCCAGCACCTCTAAAGCCCGTGGCAACAACTCAGAGGGATAATCTTTTCATCTCCCCCTGAACCAGAGACACTCAGCACTCCGGATCGAATTCAGGCCGCATCCGCCATCAGGCCACAAATATACCCCCTTACTGGTCATCAGGGGCCACAACTAAGCTCCCAGGAAGGGTCACAGCTTAAAACGAAGGGCCTCAGGACTGAAAAACAGCACCCGATTTTCGAATCGGACCGGAAAAATTTTTTAGCCCGGGGATTGGGCCTACACCGGAACTCCGCTTCCTCCAGGGTAAGAATTTTCATATGCCCTAACATATCAGCTCATCCACACAGAGACAGGCCCATTCCCTAACTGTAACCTGGCCACAATTAATAATCAGTCACTGTATGGCCCTTACAGGCCTCTGCTAAAAATTGATCCTAGGGATTGGGCCTACTACAGGACCAGCTCTGGTTACAGACCAGCAACATAGTCTAACCTATCTTCTATGCCTGATCAATAAAACAGGAATTGCAGCTCTAATACTTTACATAACTTTATACACATCAGAGAAAACAAAATAACAATTTAGCTGCCTTTAACCACTGACTTTGCAGCTCTTTTGAAAAACAAATCCACAGAAATATCCAATGCTAGGCTTTTAAACTCAGCCTGGAGATCAAGCCCTCCTTTCTATAATTTGCTGCTGCGATTACAGCGCAGAACTTAACCCCTTCCATCTGCAATATACCACTGATGAGCATCTTTCATTTATTATCATTGATTACAAGATCCTTTTGTCTGTTTTGAGGACTAATTCTTCTACCAGCATATACCTCATAAGTGTTACATTGCATAAAACAATCTTGACTCAAGAGACCCAAGAATCAAGCCACGTGCATCCCTGGTCCAACATGGCGACTAAACGCAATATCAAACACGATAAAATACCAAAGTCTATCACAGTGAAATCAAACCTAATGTCCTCTTTTCTACATAGTTCAGACACAACGAATACCTCTCCTGCCTCCCTTAAAACTGGGGACAAAACTCCTCAACCACTGTCACAGGAATCTCAACCAAACAGAACTTTACCAGCTGAATGCCAGCTCTCTCCCTCTTTTTTTCAAAATTTACCATCGAAAAAGGACATTGCGGACATAGTCCGTTCCTGTATTAGAGAGGAGCTGGCTGAATTAAAGCAGGACATTCACACCTTAGGTTTTCAGGTTGAATCTCTTGAAAGTAACCAAGAAATCTTTAAAGAGGATGTACAGCAACTAACTGACCAAGTGTAAAGATTCTCTATATGTATAATCTTTCTCATAACTAAGCATTCATAAATTTGGTGACATATGAGTTTAGTACAAATAGGTTTGTTTCACTTGGTAAACCAATTGTAATAAAAGGTTTCCCAAAGTGAATATTAATATAAGCCACGATGTAGGTTAACTATATATCAAGGTAAAATATATCACAACCTTAAGTGGCTAAGTCTTAGGAGCGGTAAACAATGATTTTGAAATAAGTTACTGAAATGAGGATAAACGAAACTTGCATATATCACAGACTAAGTAGATAAGTGATTAACTTTAAATGATGCTTAGTAAAACAGAAGCAGGGAAAGGTAACATTAATTTGTTGGATCAAACCTGATACAAGTTAGTGGAGATGCCGAGGATCTGCTGCAGAGTGTGTGAGGCTTGCAAGCTGAGAGACGCTGAGAGGCAGAGAGGAACAGCGGCTGTAGCTGATGACGTATCGGCAGATACGTCAGTGCAGGGAATAGCAGATGAACACGGAGCGCTCCGGTAGCAGGTAAGATCACAGTGAGGAGGAGAAACAAAGTAACTTTGGATGCAGGTAATACCCAAGTCTCTGATGTCGGGAAAAAACCAAACGTATATTGCGGCAGGAAGCTTGAGCACTTCAGGAACAAGTGAGCTCAATAAACCAGCAAAGGTAGTTGGGAGTGAACTGCTTAAATAGGTAGGAACAGTCAGAGGGAGGTTCCTAAGTCAGACTCAGGAAGTTAACCCTTACAGAGCCCCCCACTTAAAGAACCACAGCGAGGTTCAGGGTTTAGGACGATCAGGATTACGCCTGTGGAATAAGGAAACCAACCTGGAAGCAGTCACATTGGAAGCAGGTTCCCAAGAATCATCCTGATGACCAAAACCTTTCCAATGTACCAGGTAAAACAGTACTCCACGTCTGTAGCGAGAGTCCAAAATGCTGTGCACTTCATATTGGTCATCAGGAAGAACAGTATCAGCTGAAGCCAGTGAAGCCGTATCGGCAGGGGAGTGCTACATAGTTTGACCAAAGAAACGTGGAAGGTCGGGTGGATCTTAAATGAAGAAGGAAGCTGTAAGGTAACAGTGACCGAACTGGGAACTCGAAGGATGCGGTAGGGTCCAATGAACAACTTGCCCAATTTCTTACATGGATAGGGTATTCTCAAATTCTTCGTGGATAACCAAACATATTGTCCCACAATGTAAGACGGGTTAGCTCGGTGACGAAGATCATAGTAGCGACGTTGAGATGCTTGAGCTTGGAGAATGTTATCATGAACGATAGAGAGAGTAGTTGAAATGTCATTGACGAGATCGTTCACTTGAGGACAGGGAGTTTCCACCCTGGGCATAAGAGAGAATGGAGGATGCAGACCATAGTTCACATAGAACGGACTGAAACCAGTTGTAGAACTTTGATGGTTATTGTAAGCAAACTCAGCGAGAGGTAGATAGGCAGCCCAAGAATCTTGCTGGTGCGAGCAGTAGCAGCGCAGGTACTGCTCCAGCCACTGATTAACCCTCTCCGTCTGCCCATTCGTCTGGGGATGGTAAGAAGTGCTGAGTTTACGTTCGATGTGTAGCGCCTCACAAAGACTCTTCCAGAATTTGGACGTGAATTGAGATCCACGATCACTTATAAAAACCTTAGGTATGCCATGCAAACGAATGACATTCTGGATGATTAAGTCACAAGTTTGTTTTGAAGTAGGCAATGAGGTGATCGGAACAAAGTGTGCCATCTTAGAGAGAACATCCACAACCACTAAAATAACAGAATAGCCATTTGACACAGGGAGGTCCACAATGAAATCCATTGAAACCACTTCCCAAGACGTGTGTGGAACAGGTAAGGATTGAAGAAGTCCCATTGGGAGTTGTTTAGAATGTTTGGAGGTGGCACAGGTTGTACATTGAGTTAAAAAATCTTTCAAGTCAGTGAGCATGGCAGGCCACCAATACGATCTCCTAAGCAGTTCAGTAGTTTTAGTTTTTCCCATGTGACCAGCTAGTGGAGAGTCATGCACTGACCTAAGAATGGCTGTACGAAAAGTAAGAGGTACATACAGTTTACCTTCCTTGTAAAGTAAGCCATCCTGGCCACTAGTGAGACCAGATAAGGGCAGTGATGCATCATTCTTTTGAGCATCTTGGAAAGCTTGATTGGATTCAGTGAGTAAGCCCAAAAAACAGTGTTTTGGAATAATGGTTGAGGGCAGATTTACTGTTGTTATCTTTTGTCCTTGCCTGGAAAGTGCATCAGCCTTGCCATTTTTTGTACCTGGTCTATAGGTGATGACATACTGGAATCTTGAAAAATATAAACTCCAACGAAGTTGTCTGGAAGATAAAGTACGGTTGGTTTGTAAGTATTGTAAGTTTTTGTGATCTGTATATATGACCGTGGGATGAGTAGATCCTTCCAATAAATGCCTCCACTGGTCGAAGGATGACTTAATAGCTAGTAATTCTTTTTCTCCGACAGGATAATTTAACTAAGCTGGTTGCATTAACCTCGAGTAATAAGCCACTGGATGCAGTGGATCCTTGAATGACTTCCTCTGTGATAGGACAGCTGCGATGGCAAAATCAGAAGCATCTACCTCCAAAATGAACTGTTTGTTCATATCTGGATATTGCAAAATAGGAGCTGTAGTAAATTTTAGTTTCAGAAGATCGAACACGGATTGTGTTTGGCTGGTCCATTGAAAAGGTTGATCCAGCTTAGTAAGTTCAGTTAAGGGTTTTGTTATAGCTGCAAATCCGGGTATGAACTTGCGATAAAAGTTAGAAAACCCTAGAAAGCGTTGTACATCTTTCTTGGTGAGAGGAGTTGGCCAATCAAGGATGGCTTGAATTTTGTCATTTTGCATCTTTATGCCTGAGGAGGAAATCTGATATCCTAAGAAAGATATGTCATTAGACTCAAATGTACATTTCTCGAGTTTAGCATACAGGTTGTTATTTCTTAACCTAGTTAGGACCTCTTTTACATGTAGTCTATGTTGCTCAAGATTTTGAGAGAAAATCAATATGTCATCTAAATAGACTACAATATATACGTCCAACACATCCCTGAAAAGGTCATTAATGAGGCACTGAAATGTAGCTGGAGCGTTACAGAGGCCGAATGGCATCACTGTGTACTCAAATAACCCGTATCGGGTTCTGAACGCAGAGAGCCATTCATCTCCAGCCCTCATTCGTATCAGATTGTAGGCACCACGGAGATCTAACTTGGTGAAAACCGTGGCACCTCTTAATCTTTCTATCAACTCAGGAATAAGTGGCAACGGGTATTTATTCTTACGAGTACGCTTATTGAGCTCTCTGTAATCGATGATAGGTCTCAATGTACCATCCTTATTCGTCACGAAAAATATACCTGCGCCTGCAGGGGAGGTACTGGGTCTTATGAAACCTTTTTTAAGTTTTCATCTATGTAATTTTTAAGGTGTTCCAATTCAGGTTTGGAGAGTGGGTATATATGCCCAAAGGGAATGGTAACCCCTGGGAGTAAGTCGATCGGGCAGTCATATGCCCTATGGGGTGGTAATGTCTCTGAGTCTTTTTTGTTAAACACGTCAGAGAATTCAGAGTACTGAAGTGGCAGAATGGAATCGGCTGTCTGCATAATGGTTACATCTTTATTAATTTCAGAATCAATTTGGACATTAGGAAATTTGAGAGTGCAATCAGCCCAGTTTATGTAAGGTTTATGTGTGCACAACCAATCAATACCAAGTATTATATTGAACATAGGCGAGGAGATCACATCAAAAAGAGAGCTCATCTGATACCTGTGGGTTAAAAATTACCTGGAGGGGAATGGTTTGATGAATTACTGGTCTGGACGAGAGAAGAGTGCCATCAATAACCTTAACAGAGACTGGAGTATGCTTATTCACAACTGGAATTTTATTTTTTGAGACAAAATCAAGATCAACAAAATTTCTACATGCACCAGTATCGACAATAGCTTCAGTAGTGATCTTGTGACGATCCCACTGCAAAGTAAGAGGGATAGTTATGTAATTAGTGTTAAGAGATTTTGTTAGAAGACTAACTGCTGAATGCAATGTCTTACCCTTTTTATTCTTTAATAGAACTGGACAGTCCTTGACTTCATGGGTAGGACAGGCGCAATACATGCAAAGGTTTAATTGTTTTCTTCTGGACTTTTCTTGGGTGGTCAAGGGCCCTTTAAGGATACCAATGTCCATGGGTTGAGGTACGTCTCTGGTTTGATGAGAAGTGGTTGGAAGGTAGCCCTTAGAATAGGTAGCCCGTTCAGTTCGCCTTTCCCTGAGGCGCCTGTCTATACTGATGGTCAAGGCAAAGAAATCCTCTAAAGATGCTGGGATTCCTATGCGAGACAGTTCATCCTTGATTTCTTCAGAAAGTCCTAATCTGAACTGGGTCTTAAGTGAGACTTCATTCCATTCTGAGTCTCTGGCATAAATTTTAAATTGTGTAATGTAAGTTTCAACTTGATTCTTTTTTTGTTTAAGTGACCGCAAGGCATTTTCTGCCGAAACCTGCCTATATGGATCATCATACAAAGCTGACATTTGTGTAAAGAAAGCAGAAAGAGATCCCAGAATGGGATCTTCAGATTCATAAAAAGTATCTGCCCAGGCCCTAGGCTCCCCCCTGAGGTAAGAAATCACTGTAAGAACTCTAGATCTTTCTGATGGATATGTTCTGGGTTTCATTTCAAACATTAACATGTAGGAGTTTTTAAATTCCCTAAATTGAGAACGATCTCCAGAGAATTTTTCTGGGGGAGAGACTAAAGGCTCAGGGTGATTTTCTGCAGTTGAAGGTTTAGGTGCGAGTACTTCTCTTAAACAGGCTTTTAAGGCCTGATTTTCAACCTGCAGTTCATGAAAAGAATTGGATAGAGTGTCCATCCTATCAGATAATGTTTGTATCCTATTGCACATTGTTTCCTGATCCATTATCCTAGTAAAAGTGTAAATTCTATAAGAAACAAAAATGAAGTTTCTACTTAGTTCCTAGAAACTTTTTTTAAGGCTGGTTTATTCTGTAAAGATTCTCTATATGTATAATCTTTCTCATAACTAAGCATTCATAAATTTGGTGACATATGAGTTTAGTACAAATAGGTTTGTTTCACTTGGTAAACCAATTGTAATAAAAGGTTTCCCAAAGTGAATATTAATATAAGCCACGATGTAGGTTAACTATATATCAAGGTAAAATATATCACAACCTTAAGTGGCTAAGTCTTAGGAGCGGTAAACAATGATTTTGAAATAAGTTACTGAAATGAGGATAAACGAAACTTGCATATATCACAGACTAAGTAGATAAGTGATTAACTTTAAATGATGCTTAGTAAAACAGAAGCAGGGAAAGGTAACATTAATTTGTTGGATCAAACCTGATACAAGTTAGTGGAGATGCCAAGGATCTGCTGCAGAGTGTGTGAGGCTTGCAAGCTGAGAGACGCTGAGAGGCAGAGAGGAACAGCAGCTGTAGCTGATGACGTATCGGCAGATACGTCAGTGCAGGGAATAGCAGATGAACACGGAGCGCTCCGGTAGCAGGTAAGATCACAGTGATGAGGAGAAACAAAGTAACTTTGGATGCAGGTAATACCCAAGTCTCTGATGTCGGGAAAAACCAAAGGTATATTGCGGCAGGAAGCTTGAGCACTTCAGGAACAAGTGAGCTCAATAAACCAGCAAAGGTAGTTGGGAGTGAACTGCTTAAATAGGTAGGAACAGTCAGAGGGAGGTTCCTAAGTCAGACTCAGGAAGTTAACCCTTACACCAAGTAACCTCCCAACAGGAGACCATACTTTCTCTTCAAGATAAGCTCAACGACCTTGAGAATCGAAGCAGGCGCAAAAATATACGTATCAGAGGAGTGCCAGAGTCAGTCTTGCCCAAAGATTTCCCGGTTTATTTGCAGGATCTATTTCGGAATATGAAAGAATCTTCCTATACTGAGGATATCCCATGGTTTAGAGCTCATAGAACTTTGAGACCAAAACCTCCTGACTCAGCCCCGCCACGGGATATTGTGATCCGTCTAAAGAACTTTCAAGAAAAAGAAATGCTCTTACGACAATCCCGCAAAATTCAGCCTGTAAGATTCAGAGGCAATGTCCTACAATTCTTCCAAGACTTATCAACCCGCACCTTACAACGCAGGAAGGAATTTTCACCTCTTACTACCCTGCTAAGAAATAAGAGATTTCCCTACAGATGGGGTTTTCCAACACATCTTTGGACCATTAGCAATAGCACCCAAGTGGTCACTCAAACTTTTTGTACAACACTTGGACTTGAACCCCCTAAACTCTACCTGAACCACAGAACTCACAAATCTCCAAAGGACGAAGCAATCCAAATGAGTCCTGGCACACAGCCCTTCCCAAGAAAGCCAAGTCAAAAGACACCACCACAAGAAGGCAACCCACCGCCAGCTTGACCCCCTCTGAAAATTCACCCTTGTGAACTCTTTACCCCTAATTCAGTAACACTGAACAAATAGATTGATGTTTTGGACAGTGTCACCCCCCCCCCGGGACAGGCAAGTACTGGTCATCATTATTTAGTCTTGTTTTTTTCTCAACTCAGCAATTTATAACCTTCTGCTATTTACAGAGTGAGAGCAAAGACAGACTTTAATAACCCCTCTCCCATATTGCTTTCCTCACCCTCTTCCCCCTTCCCACCTATCCTTTATCCTTCCTACCCACCCCTCTGACCTACCTCCCTTACCTTCCCCCCTTCAGGATTCCTAACCAATATCATTAAAAATATTCAGAATTTACAGGGCGCTTTATGGTACTGCCCCCAACCTACTCTCAGTTATGACCTATAATAGGCAGAGAGACTTTTTGTTTTTTGTTAACATGTTAATGTTTTTCATGGTTTACAATGTTATAATGTTTGTTACGAGATACTGTTTAAGTTATCACCTGTTAAATGAATGTTTTTATCCTGCAGAGATATGCTCACACATTTACAAGCTACATATATGTTATGGGCTCTATATGACCTCATACACACAACCAGACAACATACCCCAGCAAAAACACCATGTTGTTTAAAATTAAGAACGATGAAACTCGTAAACTAACCCTTCTCACACAAAATGCTAAGGGACTCAGCTCACCCCACAAAAGATCTAAAGCCCTTTGAGACCTTTCAAAAAGACAGGTAGATATCTTGTTCTTACAAGAGACTCATTTTAAGAAAAACAAGGAACCCAAATACTTTGGGAAAACATTCACCACTCACTATCACAGCTCCAATACCTCACAAAGAAGTGGAGTTAGTATTTTATTGCCCAAGTAACTTCCCTTCACCCATATCCAAACCTCTAAAGACACTGAAGGCCGATTTCTTGGCCTAGTGGGTCTGCTTTATGGCAGACCTATCACCCTGGTAAATATCTACGCCCCAAACGTAAAGCAAGCCCCTTTCTTTAAACAAATATTTAACCGCACTGTAGACATCGCAAAAGGACCTATCTTTGTTGCGGGAGATTTTAATGTCCCCATTCACCCTACCAAGGACAGCTCCAACCCCACAATAGTGATATCGAAAAATGTCACTAATGTATTATGGACAGGTTTGAGAAACCTTAACCTTCACGATACCTGGCATTTCATCCACCAGGACACCCGAGACTATACCTTTTTTCCCCACCCTAACAGAGCACATAGTCGCATAGACTACATTTTCACCAACCAACCAGCCCTAGCCTTAGTCAACAGATTCGTTATTTCCCCCACATCATGGTCAGACCATTCGGCGGTAAAACTAAACATATCATGGACAAACACCCCTTTAACATCATATACGTGGAAATTAGATAACTCCCTCCTTAACAACCCAGACACAATTAAGAAACTCACTAACACCATTGAAGAATATTTTAAACTGAACATCCCCTCGACAACCAACAAATATACAATATGGGAAGCACATAAGTGCGTGCTTAGGGGCGAATTAATTAAATTGAAGGCTCATTTCCAAAAACTACACCGACAACAATATAATGAGCTATCAGACACCTTTGCCCATCTGGACCTGGCCCACAAACAATCCCCTACAAACCCTGATATACTGAACGACTTACAAAGCGCTGAACAAGCATTAGAACGCGGAACATCCAGCTGGCCCGACGACTGAAAGACGAATGAAGTTTCCTTTAAATGACGTCATCCAAGATGGCGTCCCTCGAATTCCGATTGGCTGATAGGATTCTATCAGCCAATCGGAATTAAGGTAAGAAAATCTGATTGGCTGATTAAATCAGCCAATCAGATTCAAGTTCAATCCGATTGGCTGATCCAATCAGCC
This sequence comes from Bombina bombina, assembly GCF_027579735.1. Lineage (NCBI taxonomy): Eukaryota > Metazoa > Chordata > Amphibia > Anura > Bombinatoridae > Bombina > Bombina bombina. The sequence continues at coordinate 130,705,203 of NC_069510.1, forward strand.
AATCAGATTGAGCTCGCATTCTATTGGCTGTTCCGATCAGCCAATAGAATGCGAGCTCAATCTGATTGGATCAGCCAATCGGATTGAACTTGAATCTGATTGGCTGATTTAATCAGCCAATCAGATTTTCTTACCTTAATTCTGATTGGCTGATAGAATCCTATCAGCCAATCGGAATTCGAGGGACGCCATCTTGGATGACGTCATTTAAAGGAAACTTCATTCGTCTTTCAGTCGTCGGGCCAGCTGGATGTTCCAGGTCGGAGGTCGGAAGAAAGAAGATTGAAGATGCCGCTTGGAGGAAGACTTTGCCCCGATGGAGGACCTCTTCTTTGCCGCTTGGATAAAGACATCGCCGGGATGGAAGACCTCTTCTTTGCCGCTTGGATGAAGACATCGCCGGGATGGAAGACCTCTTATTTGCCGCTTGGATGAAGACATCGCCGGGATGGAAGACCTCTTCTTTGCCGCTTGGATGAAGACATCGCCGGCATGGAAGACCTCTTCTTTGCCGCTTGGATGAAGACATTGCCGGGATGGAGGACCACATCTGGATGAAGAGTTCGGCCTGGCTGGGTGAAGACGACTCAAGGTAGGGAGATCTTCTGGGGGTTAGTGTTAGGTTTAAGGGGGGTTTGGGTGGGTTTAGAGTAGGGGTATGTGGGTGGTGGGTTGTAATGTTGGGGTATGGTATTGTGTTTTTTTTTACAGGCAAAAGAGCTGATTACTTTGGGGAAATGCCCAGCAAAAAAGCCCTTTTAAGGGCTGGTAAAAGAGCTGGTTACTTTTTAATTTAGAATAGGGTAGGGTATTTTTTTATTTTGGGGGGCTTTATTATTTTATTAGGGGGCTTAGATTAGGTGTAAGCAGCTTAAAATTCTTGTAATCTTTTTTTATTTTTTGTAATTTAGTGTTTTTTTTTTTGTAATTTAGTTTAGTGTATTAGTTTAGATATTTGTAGTTTATTTAATTTATTGATAGTGTAGGTGTATTTGTAACTTAGGTTAGGATTTATTTTACAGGTAAATTGGTAATTATTTTAACTAGGTAGCTATTAAATAGTTATTAACTATTTAATAGCTATTGTACCTAGTTAAAATAAATACCAAGTTACCTGTAAAATAAATATAAACCGCAAAATAGCTACAATGTAATTATTAATTATATTGTAGCTATATTAGGGTTTATTTTATAGGTAAGTATTTAGATTTAAATAGGAATAATTTAGTTAATATTATTAATATTATTTAGATTTATTTTAATAATAATTAAGTTAGGGGTGTTAGAGTTAGAAAGGGTTAATATAGTTAATATATATATAATATAATAACTATATTAACTATATTAACCCTAATATAATTAGGGTTAATATAGTTAATATATATAATATAATAACTATATTAACCCTAATATAATTAGGGTTAATATAGGTGGCGGCAGTGTAGGGAGATTAGATTAGGGGTTAATAATTTTAATATAGGTGGCGGCGGTGTAGGGGGATTAGATTAGGGGGTAATACATTTATTATAGGTTGAGGCGGTGTAGGGGGATTTAGATTAGAGGCAAAAGAGCTGATTACTTTGTGACAATGCCCCGCAAAAAGCCCTTTTAAGGGCTGGTAACAGAGCTGGTTACTTTAGGGCAATGGCCCGCAAAAAGCCCTTTTAAGGGCTGGCAATAGAGCTGTTTACTTTGGGGTAATGCCATGCAAAAAGCCCTTTTCAGGGCTATTTGTAGGGTTAGACTTAGGTTTAGTGGTAGGGATATTTTAGTATTTTAAGGGTTAATTAATTTAATATAGATGGCGGCGGGGTATGGGGATTAGGGGGTAGGTAATGTAGGTGGCGGCGGAGTAAGGGGCTCACATTAGGGGGTAGTTAATGTAGGTGGCGGTGGTGTAAGGGGCTCACATTAGGGGGTAGTTAATGTAGGTGGCGGCGGGGTCCGGGAGCGGCGGTTTAGGGGTTAATAACTTTATTAGGTGCGGTGGGGTCCGGGAGCGGCGGTTTAGGGGTTAATAACTTTATTAGGTGCGGTGGGGTCCGGGAGCGGCGGTTTAGGGGTTAATGCATTTATTATTAGGAGAGTGAGGGGGGATTGCGGATAGAGGGGTATACGTGTCGGGCTATGTTTGGGAGGCGTGTTAGACAGTACGGGAGATTTAATACTTTAGTCAGTTTTTGTAGGCGCCGTAAGTCACTGGCGACTCCAGAAATTTGTACTTACGCAGATTTCTGGACATCGCTAGTTTGTCAGACTTAAGGCACTTTAGCATCTGACGGCGCCGTATATGGGATAGCTCGAGTTGCGAACTGAAACTACGGGCGGCGCAGGTTTCCACGCTTGCGGCGAAACCTGCGCCGTATATTGGATCGCGCCCTAAGTGTGTTTGAACGTATGCATTGTGTAGCTGCTTGGTTGGGGACCCAGGAGGGGAGAGACTTTGACGTGGTCCTGGGCTTATACCTTTGGCACCAAATGCAACTGACTCTCCCATTTTTGCATTAAAATATTATTATGTGAGGGCTAAAATGTTGGATCATACTATGTATGTCATATAAATATCAATAATAATGATATTTTCAAGCAATTGATGGAATACCATGTTTTTTTTTAAATATTATTATCATATAACTTGGTGAATAAGAAAGTTGAAGAGTGCACTCCAGATTTATTATATATATATGTATATATCTATATATATATATATACATATATATACGTCTGTCACTGTCGCCAGTTGGGTGGTTTCTTTCACCACCCTGCCATTTTCGGAATCCACCTGGATGCAGCGTAGGCAAACCCGAAGCCTTAAAAAAACAAAAAACAACATGCAACTAAAAAACACGTAACTGCCCGCAAGAAAAAAAAACTAAAACACGTAACCGCCAGCACGAAGTATTAACAAACACCTAAACTGCCAACCCCACATCGCGAAACAATAAAGTAATTAACCCTTAATCCACAAATAACATAATTAAAATATTAACTCCTAAACCGCCAACCTCCCACATCGCAATAAACATTATTAATCTATTAACCCCTAAAACGCAAACTCCCCATCGCAATAAACCTATTTAACCTATTAACTCTTAAACCGTCAACTCCCCACATCATAATAAACCAAAATTACCTATTAACCCCAAAACCCCCACATTGCAATAAACCTAATTAATATATTAACCCCTATACCGCCCAACCCACCAACAACGCAAAAAACTAATTTAATTACTAAGCCCCCTAAATTAACCCCAATTACTACTAAATTATAATTAAAATAAAAAATCCTAACATTGAATTACAAAAATTACAAAAGTCTAACATTACAGAAGAAATTAAACAAAATTATCAAAAATAATTTTTTTATACCTAATCCCTACGAAAATAAAAAATCCCCCCAAAATAAAAACACCCCCTAATCTAAACTAAACTACCAATAGCCTTTAAACGGGCATTTTGTAGGGCTTTGCTCTAAGTTAAACAGCTCTTTTATGTTTAAAAAATACTAAGCCCCCCTAACAGTAAAAAAACCCCACCCACCAAACCCCCCCCCAAAAAAAAAAATACCACTAAAGAAACCTAAACTACTCATTGCCCCTTAAAAGGGCAATCAGCTGTTTTTAAAGCTTATTAAATCCCTAATCTTAAAAATAAAAATAAAAACAAAATAAAAAAAATCCTAAAACTAAGCCCCAAATAGGTACTCACCGTTCCTGAAGTCCGGTGGAGAAGGTTTACTTTCAGGCTACTCCATCATCTTCTATCTTCATCTGGAGCAAAGGAGGCGCAGAGCGGAGGTGCGGAGCTGGCTTCCCCGATGCACGGATCCTCAGCGGCGGTCCTCATCGGCTGCAGTTCTCGCACACTGAAGATTAAATGCAAGGTACTCCATATTTATTGGGGTACCTTGCATTCCTATTGGCTGAAATTTTGAAATCAGCCAATAGGATGAGAGCTATTGAAATCTTATTGGCTGATTTGAACAGCCAATTGGATTTCAGTAGCTCTAATTCTATTGGCTGATTTAAAAATTTCAGCCAATAGGAATGCAAGGTACCCCAAATTGAATGCGGTACCTTGCATTCAATCTTCTGTGTACGGCGGGCATCGGATGGAGAGGAGCCTCCACGCCGTCTAGGACCGCGGCCGCTGAGGACCGCCGCTGAGGATCCACGCATCAGGGAAGACAGCTCTGCACCTCCGCTCCGCACTGCCTTCGTTCCGGATGAAGATAGAAGATGATGGAGCCGCCTGGAAAAAGACCTTCTCCGCCGGACTTCAGGAACAGTGAGTACCTATTTGGTGCTTAGTCTTAGGCTTTTTTTTTTATTTTTTGGAGTGGCTTTTTTTTTAGATTAGGGTTTTTTGGGCTGTAAAAGAGCTGCTTGCCCTTTTAAGGGCAGTAAAAGAGCTGAATGCCCTTTTAAGGGCAATGCCAATACAAATGCCCCTTTAGAGGGAATGGGTAGTTTAGGGTTTTTTTTGTGTTAGTTTTTTTTATTTGGGTGGTTTGGTGGGTGGGGGTTTGGGGGTAATTGGTAATTTTTGTAAGTAAAAGAGCTGTTTAGCTTAGGGCAATGCCGTACAAAAGGCCCCTTTAAGGGCTATTGGTAGTTTAGTATTAGATTAGGGGGTGTTTTTATATTAAGGTGGATTTTTTATTTTATAGGGGTTTTAGTTTAGGTTTAAATGTTTTATTTTGGATAGATTTTTTTTTTATATATAACTTTAGCTTGCGGTTTGTATTTTTTAAACATAGACTTCCCTCTGGGCAGGCTTATAGCCTAGTATATAAATATATATTATTATTATTATACTTTATTTATGAAGCACCAACATATTCCGCAGCGCTCTCCATGGATACAATTCATTTAAATAAAACAATACAAGACTTGTAAGATACAGGACAACATTTACAAACACATACAGGAGGGATTGAGGGCCCTATTCCCGTGGGAACTTACAATCTAGAAGGGTAGGAGGTTGAGAAACAGGAGATGAGGACTGTAAGATTGAGAAAGATGTTAATACAGAGTTAGATGAGGCAAATGTTAGGTAAGTAAAATTAATTTATTATAGAGTTGAGTGGTAGGCTTCCCCGAACAGAAAAGTCTTCAGGGAACATTTAAAGGAAGAAAGATTAGGGCAAAGCCTGACAGCATGAGGGAGAGTGTTCCAGAGGGTAGGTGCTGTACGACAGAAGTCCTGCAGTCTAGCATGAGAGGAGGTGATAGTCGCAGAAGCAAGGAGCAGGTCATTGTTGGAGCTTAGTGGACGGGCTGGAGTATACTTGTGTATTAGAGAGGATAGGTAGAGGGGAGCGGCGTTGGTGAGAGCTTTGTATGTAAGGGTGATCATTTTGAATTGAATTCTGCTGTGAATGGGGAGCCAATGAAGGGACTCGCAGAGAGGTGCAGCAGATACAGAGCGATGGGAAAGGTGGATTGGCCTGGCAGAGGCATTTAGGATTGATTGAAGGGGGGAGAGGTGGGAAAGAGGAAGGCCAGAGAGTAGGTTATTGCAGTAGTCAAGTTGGTATATAACAAGGGAGTGGATTATTTGCTTTGTGGTGTCAGCGCTCAGAAAAGATGTAGAAAGCGATTGGATATGGGGGACGAAGGATAGATTTGAGTCAAGTTTAACTCCAAGGCAGCGGACTTGGGGCGATAGTGAAATAGTGATGCCGTCAACAGGGATAGAGAAGTCAGAAGTTGGCGTAGAGCTTGAGGAGGGATAAGAAGGAGTTCAGTCTTGGACATGTTAATCTTTAGGTGGTGAGAGGCCATCCAGGAAGAAATACCAGATAAGCAGACACTGACATGAGAAAGGACAGAGGGAGAGAGAGCAGGGGTGGAGAGGTAGATCTGGGTGTCATCAGCATAGAGGTGATATTTGAAGCCATAACTGTTGATAAGTTTACCCAGCGAAGAAGTATAGATGGAGAAGAGTAGAGGACCCAGAACAGATCCTTGAGGTACTCCAACAGACAGAGGCATAGGAGAGGAGAAGTCACTGGCAAATGACACAGAAAAAGACCTGTGAGAAAGATAGGAGTGAATCCAGGAAAGAGCAGTGTCACAGAGGCCAAAAGAGCAAAGGGGGTGGGGGTGGCAACTGTGTCGAAGGCAGCTGAGAGGTCAAGTAAGATGAATATAGAGTAGTGGCCGATATTTTTAGCAGAGAGGAGATCGTTAGTAGCCTTGGTAAGGGCAGTCTCAGTTGTATATATATATATATATATATATATATATATATATATATATATATATAATACCATATACACACACACACAAACACACATATACTATAATTGCATTTGTAACGCGTCAGTTGGTGTCGCCAATTGCGCACCCATCCTCAAAGGAATGTTGGCTGCGCTGAGCAGCCAAAAGAATATTGCATCCCGGTGGATTCCAAAAATGGCAGGGTGGTGAAAGAATCCACTTGGATGCAGCATAGGCAAACCCGAAGCCTTAAAAAAAAAAAACGCAACTGCCCGCTGCTCCATAACCTGTCCGCCTGTTCTGAGGCGGCGGACAAAGATCGCCGAAAATCAACCCGATCCAATACGATCAGGTTGAGTAACACCCCCTGCTAGCGACCGATTGGCCGAGAATCTGCAGGGAGCGGTATTGCATTTATCGATGTGCAGCGGACATGATCATGTCCGCTCGCACATTAGTAAATTGGCCCCAAAGTATTAACAAACACCTAAACCCAAACCCCCACATCACAAAATAATAAAGTAATTAACCCCTAATCCACAAATAACATAATTAAAATATTAACCCCATAAACTGCCAACCCCCCGCATCGCAATAAACCTAATTAACCCCTGAACCGCCAAACCTCCACATCGCAATAAACCTAATTAACCTATTAACCCCTAAACTGACAATTCCCCACATCGCAATAGACCTAATTAACCTATTAACCCGTAAACTGCCAAACCCCCACATCACAATTAACCGAATTAAACTATTAACCCCTAAACCGACAAAACCCCACATTGCAATAAACCTAATTAACCCCTAAACCAACAAACCCCCCACAACGCAAATAACTAATTTAATTACTAAGCCCCCTAACCTAACACCCTCTAAATTAACCCCAATACTAAGTTACACTTAAAAAAAATAACATTAAATTACAAAAATAATAATCTAAAATTACAATAAATAAAAAACTCCAAAATTACAGAAACAAATAAACAAAATTATCAAAAATAAAAAAAAATAAACCTAATCCCTATGAAAATAAAAAAGCCCTGCCAAAATAAAAACACCCCCTAGTCCTAAACCAGCTCTTTTACATTTAAAAAATACTAAGTCCCCCCTAACAGTAGAAACCCCCCACCCACCAAACCCCCAAAAATAAATAAAACCTAACACTAGAAAAATATAAACTACCCATTGCCTCTAAAGGGGCATTTGTATGGGTACTATACCCAAACAGGTACTCACCGTTCCTGAAGTCCAGCGGAGAAGTCTTCTTCCAGGCGGCTCCATCATCTTCTATATTCATCTGGAGTGAAGGCAGCTTGGAAGTGCGAAGCTGGCTTCCCTGATGCACGGAGGCTCAGCGGCGGTCTTCAGCAGTGGCGGTTCTCAGCGGCGAAGAGGCTCCTCTTCATGCGATCATCCGTTGCATACTGAAGATCGAATGCAAGGTACCCCATATTTATTGGGGTACCTTGTATTCTTATTGGCTGATTTTTTTTCAGCCAATAGGATGAGAGCTACTGAAATCTTATTGGCTGATTTGAACAGCCAATATGATTTCAGTAGCTCTAATCCTATTGGCTAATTTAAAAATTTCAGCCAATAGAAAAGCAAGGTACCCCAAATTGAATGTCCGTCAGTGTGTGAAGGACATCGGATGAAGAGGAGCCTCCATGCTGCCGAGGATCGACGCCGCTGAGGACCGCCACTGAGAGCCACTGCTCCAGATCCGCGCATCGGGGTAGACCACTCTGTGCCACCTTCGCACAGGATGAAGATAGAAGATGACGGAGCTGCCTCGAAGAAGACCTTCACCGTCAGACTTCAGGAACTGTGAGTACCTATTTGGGGATTAGTTTTAGGGGTTTTTTTTTATTTTTGGGGTTATTTTTATTTTTAAGATTAGGTATTTAATGGGCTGTAAAAGAGCTAAATGCCCTTTTAAGGGCAATGCCCATACAAATGCCCCTTTAGGGGCAATAGGTAGTTTAGATTTTTTTAGTGTTAGTTTTTTTTATTTTGGTGGTGTTGGTTGGGTGGGGGTTTTACTGTTAGGGGGTAATTGGTCATTTTTGTAAGTAAAAGAGCTGGTTAACTTAGGACAATGCCATACAAAAGGCATTTTAAGGGCTATTAGTAGTTTAGTTTTAGATTAGGGGGTGTTTTTATTTTGAGGGGGGGATTTTTTATTTTTATTGGGGTATTAGTTTAGGTTTAAATTTTTTATTTTGGATAGCTTTGTTTATTTTTTTATGTAATTTTCCTTTTTTATTTTTTGTAACTTTAGCTTGGGGGTTTGTATTTTTTAAACATAGACTGCCCTATGGGCAGGCTTATCGCCTAGTATGTATGTATATATATATTAGATATGTGCATGGCGAAAAAAATTGTTTAGTTTCGTTTTCATTAGTTAAATAAATAATTTTGTTTCGGAAAATTAGTTAAGTTAAAAAAGTAATTTTGTTTCTGCAAATTAGTTATGTTAAATCATTTTTCAGATCCATTCGTTATTTTGAATCTATTCTTTATTCATATTTATTATTACATGATAAAATTTACAATAGAATAATGAATATGAATAAAGAATGGATCCGAAAACGATTTAACTTAACATAAGGTATATGCCGAAACTAAATTATCTAAACCGCCGTCCCCCGACATCACCAAAACTAAATAAAATCCTATATTGACCTCTATATTGCCGCCCCCCCCACATCACCAACACTAAATAAACTCCTATTAAAGGGACAGTCTAGTCAAAATTAAACTTTCATGAATCAGATAGGGCATGACATTTTAAGCAACTTTCCAATTTACTTTTATCATTAAATTTGCTTTGTTCCCTTGGTGCTATTTTTCAAAAGTTAAACCTAGGTAGGCTAAAACTGATTTCTAACCCGTTGAAAACCGCCTCTTAGCTCAGAGCATTTTTAAAGTTTTTCACAGTTAGACAGTACTAGTTCATGTGTGTCATATAGATATCATTGTGCTCACTCCCGTGGAGTTATTTAGGAGTCTGCACTGATTGGCTAAACTGCATGTCTGTCAAAAGCACTGATATAAGGGGGCAGTCTGCAGAGGCTTAGATACAAGGTAATCGCAGAGGTAAAACATATTAATATAACTGTAAAAAGCAAAAAAGAATATTCAGCGCTCCCTAATAAGCTGAATATAAAGTGAGTTCACAAATGATCAATCTCACAATCGTAGTTCAACGATAAGCACAACAGTACCGTGTCAGATGTACGTAGATATATCAACAGTCTGAAACTGAGGTAAAATAAGTTCAAAGGGAATCCCAATGTAGTATGTCCGTAACCTCTCTGGAATAGGGAAGTCTTTTTACCTCAATGTAGTATGGTAGAATGGAAACTGGTGGTAGGAAAGAACTCCAAAGGATTTCTATTGACGTGCCAATCCTGGAGTATGGAATGAACCAAGGCGGGAGCAGCTGCAGGTTACAGGAAACTTCCGTGTCGAGAATCCCAGAGTCTGTGTAGCTGAAAAGAGAGGAACACAGCGCATCCCTTCTAAGAGTAATTGTTTTTAATATAACAGATAATGCGCCATATAAAATTGCACTTACAGGATATATATTAAAATCTTGCAGTGATATATAAAAACCAGTGGCTCCGAGTCAGTGAGTCCAACGAGTTTCCAGCAGGACCTAGAGATGTTTTTAGTAGCCGCAAACAAGCTCAGCGCAAAGAAACTTGTGGGCTCTCCGTCAAGCTTTGATTGTCGAGGTAAGTTTGTATTTATTTTTAAATAGGTAGTTAGTTAATAATTATAACTTTACTTTATGTCTATTTTAATTATGTTAAAGTTAGGGGGTGTTAGGTTTAGGGGTTAATTGTTTCATTTACTTAGTTGCAATGTGGGGGATGGCTAGTTGCGATGTGGGGGGTGGCACGGATTAGGGGTTAATAGGTTTATTTAGTGTTGGTGATGTGGGGAGGATAGCGGTTTAGAGGTTAATAGGAATTTATTTAGTGTTGGCGATATGGGGGGACGGCGGTTTAGAGGTTAATAATTTAAGTTAGTGTTGGCGATGTGAGCGGACGGCGATTTACAGGTTAATAGGTTTAGTTAGTGTTGGCGATGTGGGGGGACGGTGGTTTAGAGGTTAATAGGATTTTATTTAGTGTTGGCGATATGGGGGGGATTGGTTTAGAGGTTAATAGGTTTAGTTAGTGTAGGCAATGTGAGGGAACGGCAGTTTAGAGGTTAATAGGTGTAGTTAGTGTTGGGAATGTGAGGGGACAGCGGTTTAGAGGTTAATAGCTTTATTTAGTGTTGGCGATGTGGGGGGCAGTGGTTTAGGGGTTAATAGTATTATGTAGTGTTTTATTTAGTGTTGGCGACATGGGGGGGGCGGCGGCTTAGAGGTTAATAGGTTTACTTAGTGTTGGCTATGTGAGGGGACGACGGTTTTGAGGTTAATAGATTAATTTAGTGTTGGCGATGTGGGGGACGGCAGTTTAGAGGTTAATAGCTTTATTTAGTGTTGGCAACGTGGGGAGGCGGCGGTTTAGATAAACAATGAAAAATTCTGAATATGAATAAAGAATGGATTCGAAAATTCGGAAACTGATTTATTCGTTTTCAGGATTTTAGTTATGGCGCCGATTCGGAAAATCAGATTAATCCGAATCTCTGAATCGGCCAAATTTTGGCTGAAACAAATTGCACATATATACATTCAAAAAAGATAAAGTAAGGCAAAATATGTAAAAAGATATTCACAACATATGTTGCCGGTTAAACAGAATAAAGATAGCTGCTAAAATTTACTAAAAGCAAGAGAATTTGAAACCCTCACAAATTCACACAGCAATTTACTAACAGCTAGATTACGAGTTTTCAGCGCTATAGGGAAATGAACGAACGCCACAAAAGCGGCGTTATTTCACCTCCCTATAGCACTGCTTTTACAAGTTTACAAAAAGCAGGCTTGTGCGGGCGATATGGTTGCGCTGAGCTCCATACCGCATCGAAAACAAGCGCTGCTTTGATGTGCTCGTGCACGATTTCCCCATAGACATCAATGGGGAGAGCCGGCAAAAAAAAGCTTAACACCTGCGATCGCAGAAACAAAAGCTCTGTAACGCAGCCCAATTGATGTCTATGGGGAAAGAAAAAGTTATGTTTAAACCTAACACCCTAACATAAAAACCACGTCTAAACACCCCTAATCTGCTGCCCCCAACATCGCCGCAACCTACATAATGTTATTAACCCCTAATCTGCCGCCCTTAACATCGCCGCCACCTAAATAAAACTATTAACCCCTAATCTGCCCATATCGCCGGCACCTACAGTACATTACAGTTATTAACCCCTAATCTGCCGCCCCTATACTAAAGTTATTAACCCCTAAACCTCTGGCTTCCAACATCACTAACACTAAATAAATATGTTAACCCCTAAACCTAACCCTAACCATAACCCTAACGTAACCCTAACCCTAACACCCCCTAACTTAAATATAATTAAAATAAATCTAAATAAACCTTACAATTATTACCTAACTAATACCTATTTAAAACTAAATACATACTTACCTGTAAAATAAAACCTAAGCTAGCTACAATATAACTAATAGTTATATCGTAGCTATCTTATTTTTTTTTTTTTTTTTTTTTTTTTTTTATTTATTGAGGTATAGAAAAAAAAAAAAACAATATTGTGACCACAAACATAGACCCCCAACCTGTGGGGGTAATTTGCAAAAATATACATTACTATGCATACACCAAATATCACAACAGAAATTTAAGGCCTAGATAATAGCATACATTTCACGAACTATAAATAGTAGAACTAATAACCAAAGGTAGTTTCTAGTAATGAATTGTTGTCTAAGTGGTTAACAAACCTATAAATTAACCTCAGATTTTTTAATTTTTAATATATAGGACCTCTTTTAGGTCCTCACAGCTATACTTTTCAATATAAAGTAAAAGAAAATTTTAGTATTAATTACTATAGTTATGCACATAAAACTGGCAAGACTATCGTTATATAACATTTAAATGAGAAAATTACTATTCGCTACATTGTACCAGTTCTATTATAGTTAGAGTGAAAATTCAAGGGAATCTGCGTTCCTGGGTCTACTAAGTAAACATTTACTAAGGTGGGAGCCTTAGGGGGGGAATCAGAGCCAGCCAAATTATAATGTATAACTAGGTTGATGGGGCTATGAGGGTAGATCACACACACCTAGACTAGGGAACATGGCTAATTACACACCAAATATCTATCGTTGTTCTTTTACATAAATATGAACACACCCCATTCATTTTGAGAGGATTTACTAATTGAGAATATGTTGGGCACTAAATTATCCTCCTACAGAAGCGCAAAATAAATAATATAGGTACCTCCAGGAAGAATAAAACATAGAGATATCGTTATTTAGGAAGACATGAATATCATTATATACATCTTATCGCATTAAGACTTTAAAACAATTCAACAGCATGAAATATGTAATGCCAACAGTAACCTTTATAAAACTAGGTAACTCTAATTGGGAATGTCTAAGTAGAACATTTGCACCTTAAAACAAACTGTCCGATAGAAAAACAAACAGGGCATACACTAGGACAGTATTGACTTTTATCCGCAGACAAGTAGCAGTGACTCTAGATATATAAATATTAAACTTATAGGTATAGATTAACCACGGAGCTCCGGCTTTTAACTAAATCTAGGTAGGATGTAGATCCTACTGTATACCCCTAGTTAGTTGCAGCAAGTATAAGAATAATATCCAACAGAGCATAGGTGACATCTTAGGATCTAGCTAATATTGGACCACTAAGGAAATAAAAGATTTTAAGTAATAATATAGCCATCATAAATATAAACAGTAAATAAGAAACCGCTGAATGGATGAACTTGAAAATAGGTATGTTAACAGATTACACAGAAAAAGATATACGATCAAGTCATTATCCGATGCCAAGCTTACACCGCCTCCCTGAGAATGCTGACCATGACTTGCAGCGTTTAGCATGGCGGATGTGGTTAGACTGTTTCTTGGCAAAAACAACCTCCTGGTTAGCTAAGAAAACATCCGAGCCTTGTAAAATACCACCAAGCTTTTTCAGAATTTCCATCCGGCAATTTACTTGGTCCCAGGTGATATATCCATGTGCATACCAAGGGAAAGTCTCTAGGCAGTCACAAGATGCTAGCATATAAGTTCCCTGAGTTAGATCCTCTATCTTTAGCTGGAATTGTCCCGGGATCACATCTCTACAAACAGTCTTATTAGTAGCTGGTAGTGCAAACGCTGTGTAAGCTGGTGCTGCGTGTACATCTGGCTGCGCCACCTCCGGCCTAGAGTACCTAGTCACTTCTGCCATGTTAGAAGTTTCTGTCTTCACCCGCTCATCCCGCTGGAAAGGCAGCAAACACCGGGGCCCCAAAGTGTCGCCACGCCGACAGCCGGGCATGCGAAGGTCTGCATAGACTGTAAGTGCTGGGGGCAATGTTTCCTCCGATCCGGACAAGAGTGCAAGTTCATGCTCAAGTGCTATTTGACAAGCATCTAGGAGATCACATATCTTCCTAACTATGAGTGTTGCCTGCTCCATGGTAATTTAATATGAGAGGTGCTTCTGACAGATGTTTCTCCCGGTGTAAAGTTGCGCCTCTAAAATAGGATCCCCTCCGTGATGGATCCTAGGAGTCGATGGCGGCTTTCGTGCCAATTAATATCTCTTTAGTGGCTCCAACCGCCACCAACTTCTTTACCCCCTCAGAGCAAGATATCTAGCAAATCAAAGTCCGCTTTTGTAATATTTTGAGTCAGCATAAGTTTGAATCCAATATAATGTCTATTTGTTGTTAAGGATGGACAAATTAAGTATTTTCAGGAGTTATATAACAAATAACTAGCAGGAGCTCTATTATGGTGCGTCTTCTCTCCTCTCAGGCTAGCTCCGCCCCCCCCTTATTTTTTATTTTTATTTCACAGGTAAGATAGCATTTATTTTAACTAGGTAGACTAGTTAGTAAATAGTTATTAACTATTTACTAACTACCTAGTTAAAATAAATACAATGTTACCTGTGAAATAAAACCTAACCTGCCTTACACTAAAAACTAACATTACAATGAAATAAAATAAATTAAATTATTAAAATACAATTTTCTAAATTACAAAACATATAAACACTAAATTACAAAAAATAAAAAAAACACATTATCAAAAATAAAAACAAATTACTCCTAATCTAATAGCCCTATTAAAATAAAAAAGCCCCCCAAAATCCCTAGCCTACACTAAACTGCCAATGGCCCTTAAAAGGGCTTTTTGTGGGGCATTTCCCCAAAGAAATCAGCTCTTTTACCTGTAAAAAAAACCACACCCCAACAGTAAAACCCACTGCCCAACCAACCAACCAACCCCCCAAATAAAAACCTGTCTAAATAAACCTAAATTAACCATTGCCTTGGAAAGGGCATTTGGATGGGCATTGCCCTTAAAAGGGAATTTAGCTCTTTTACATTGCCCAAACCCTAAGCTAAAAAAACCCCCACCCAAATAACCCTTAAAAAAAACTAACACTTACCCCCAACGATCCACTTACAGTTATCGAAGTCCGGACATCCATCCTCATCCAGTCAGCAAAGTCATCATCCAGGTGGCAAGAAGTCTTCATCCAGGCGTCCTCTTCCATCTTCATCCAGCCGTCGAAGTCCTCATCCAGACGGCAAGAAGTCTTCATCCAGACGGCATCTTTTATCTTCATCCATCTGGCGCCGAGCGGGTTCATCTTTAAGACATCCGGCGCGGAGCATCCTCTTCTTATGATTGTCGCTGGAAAATGAAGTTTCCCTTTAAGTGACGTCATCCAAGATGGCATCCCTTATATTCCTATTGGCTGAAAGATTTATATAAGCCAATAGGAATTAAAGGGGAAAAAATCCTATTGGCTGTTGCAATCAGCCAATAGTATTGAGCTTTCATCCTATTGGCTGATCCAATTAGCCAATAGGATTGAGCTCTCATTCTATTGGCTGATTGGAACAGCCAATAGGATGAAAGGGCCATTTGCAGTTTAGTGTAGGCTAGGTTTTTTTTTTATTTTGGGGGGCTTTTTTATTTTGTTAGGGCTATTAGATTAGCCAATAGAATGTGAGCTCAATCTGATTGGCTGATTGGATCAGCCAATCGGATTGAACTTGAATCTGAATGGCTGATTCAATCAGCCAATCAGATTTTTCCTACCTGAATTTGAGGGACGCCATCTTGGATGACGTCATTTAAAGGAACCTTAATTCGGCGAGTAGGCGTCGGTGAAGAAGGATGGATCCGCGTCGGCTGGAAGAAGATGGCTCCACTCCGGATGGATGAAGATAGAAGATGCCGCTTGGATGAAGATGTCTGCCGGTCCGGATGTCCTCTTCTGCCCGGATAGGATGAAGACTTCTGCCGCTCCGGATGTCCTCTTTTGGTCCATCGGATGAAGACTTCGGCCCGGTTGGGTGAAGACGACTCAAGGTATGGAGATCTTCAGGGGGGTAGTGTTAGGTTTATTTAAGGGGGGTTTGGGTTAGAGTAGGGGTATGTGGGTGGTGGGTTGTAATGTTGGGGGGTGGTATTGTGTTTTTTTTACAGGCAAAAGAGCTGATTTCTTTGGGGCATGCCCCGCAAAAAGCCATTTTAAGGGCTGGTAATAGAGCTGTTAACTTTTTAAATTTAGATTAGGGTAGGGAAATGTTTTTATTTTGGGGGGCTTTGTTATTTTATTAGGGGGCTTAGAGTAGGTGTAATTAGCTTAAAAATCTTGTAATCTTTTTTTATTTTTTGTAATTTAGTTTAGTTTATTTAATTGTAGGTAATTGTAGGTAATTTATTTAATTAATTTATTGATAGTGTAGTGTTAGGTTTAATTGTAACTTAGGTTAGGATTTATTTTACAGGTAATTTTGTAATTATTTTAACTAGGTAGCTATTAAATAGTAAATAACTATTTAATAGCTATTGTACCTAGTTAAAATAAATACAAAGTTGCCTGTAAAATAAATATGAATCCTAAAATAGCTACAATATAATTATTTGTTATATTGTAGCTATATTAGGGTTTATTTTACAGGTAAGTATTTAGTTTTAAATAGGAATACTTTAGTTAATAAGAGTTAATTTATTTCGTTAGATTATAATTATATTTAACTTAGGGGGGTGTTAGGGTTAGACTTAGCTTTAGGGGTTAATACATTTATTATAGTGGCGGCGATGTCCGGTCGGCAGATTAGGGGTTAATAAGTGTAGGTAAGGTAGCGGCGATGTTGGGGGGGCAGATTAGGGGTTAATAAATATAATATAGGTGTCGGCGATGTTAGGGGCAGCAGATTAGTGGTTCATAGGGATAATGTAGGTTGTGACGGTGTCCGGAGCAGCAGATTAGGGGTTAATTGTGTAATGCAGGTGTTAGCGATAGCGGGGGGCGGCAGATTAGGGGTTAATAAGTGTAAGGTTAGGGGTGTTTAGACTCGGGGTACATGTTAGGGTGTTAGGTGCAGACTTAGAAACTGTTTCCCCATAGGAAACAATGGGGCTGCGTTAGGAGCTTAACGCTGCTTTTTTGCAGGTGTTAGGTTTTTTTTCTGCCCAAACTGCCCCATTGTTTCCTATGGGGGAATCGTGCATGAGCACGTTTTTCCAGCTAGCCGCTACCGTAAGCAACGCTGGTATTGAGGGTTGAAGTGGCGGTAAATATGCCTGTACGCTCCCTTTTTGGAGCCTAACACAGCCCTTCAGAGAACTCTAAATACCAGCGTTGTCTTAAGGGTGCGTTGGAAAAAAAAACAGCGTTAGCTACGCGGGTCGTTACCGACAAAACTCTAAATCTAGGCGATAGTGTTTGCAATGCGGGATGGCGGCGGTTTAGGGGTTAATAGGTTTATTATAGAGACAAACGGCGGAATAGGGGTTAATAATTTTTTTTAGTGGTGCCGATGTCCGGAGAGGCAGATTAGGGGTTAATAAATGTATTATAGTGTTTGCGATGCGGGAGGGCCTCGGTTTAGGGGTTAATAGGTAGTTTATGGGTGTTAGTGTACTTTTTAGCACTTTAGTTATGAGTTTTATGGTACAGATTTGTAACGTAAAACTCATAACTACTGACTTTAGATGTCGGTACGGATCTTGTCGGTTATAGGGTGTACTGCTCACTTTTTGACCTCCCAGGCAAACTCGCAATACCGGCACTATGGGAGTCCCATTGAAAAAGGACTTTTTTAAAAGTGCGGTACTGACGTTGCGTGATGGCCAAAAAGGTGTGCGGTACAGCTATACCTGCAAGACTTGTACATAACGCTGCTTTTTCACTCATAACGCCAAACTCGTAATCTAGCTGTAAGTTACCATATCCATATTCACCATTACAGCTATAATGTGGATTTCGGATGGTTCTTCCCTAGAAAGGACCACTAGCTGATTCCATACGGAGTATTTATACAGTACGGGGAAATTCTTCCTACTACAAGATGCAGTGGTGGGGTATGTGGAGAAGGAAGGACAAATGACAGAACTGCTCCATCTCCTATTGGGATAGACACTAACCTCGTTTGATTGAGGTCCTGTCTGTGAGTATACTGTTTGCCTCCTGCTTTGTATAACCTAATCTTTATATGAGGATTTTACTTATGAAAGGATTGCATATGTATGAATGTTGTGCATCTTCCATTTGTTGCATTGTACTACAGGATTTGAGACACGCACTGTGTTTATGCTGTAAACCATATTCTGTATGTTTCATTTGTAACACCTTTTGCAGAAAATGACTGAGAATGCAGAATTTTCCAGTTGCTGAATGCAGATCTACCACCTGGGTCTATGGCTGTGTTTGGATGACAAATACCACAGATATTAGAGTGAGTTAGATTTTGCTCAGTACTTCCAGGGAGTATTACGGATCAAGGTGCAGAGAGGCAGATGCCTGCAGGGTTAAACTCAGACACAAACAGCTGGATTTAGTCCAAGCTTCACTGCTTGCTTGCACTCTGCCAGGACTCGGGCCTGATGTGTGATTCAGGATGCAAGATACCTTGACATGTGCTCATAACACCACTGTGCTAATGGAAGGCAATGAGGGTGAGGGGAAGGGGGGGTTTGGGATGAAGACACTAATGATGGGGTATGTGGAGAGGGAAGAGACAGGACAAATGACAGAACTGATTTTCATCTCTTTTGCTTTGTCAACAGCAGCTGACAGCGGAGATCACAAAAGGACAGGGCAGTAATATGGGCTCTGGGGTGGGTGGGAGAGATGGACTCTGGGGTGGGAGAGATTGGCTCTGGGGTGGGTGGGAGAGATGGGCTCTGGGGTGGGAGAGATTGGCTCTGGGGTGGGTGGGAGAGATGGGCTCTGGGGTGGGAGAGATTGGCTCTGGGGTGGGAGAGATTGGCTCTGGGGTGGGTGGGAGAGATGGGCTCTGGGGTGGGAGAGATTGGCTCAGGGGTGGGAGAGATTGGCTCTGGGGTGGGTGGGAGAGATGGGCTCTGGGGTGGGAGAGATGGGCTCTGGGGTGGGAGAGATTGGCTCTGGGGTGGGAGAGATTGGCTCTGGGGTGGGTGGGAGAGATGGGCTCTGGGGTGGGAGAGATTGGCTCTGGGGTGGGAGAGATTGGCTCTGGGGTGGGAGAGATTGGCTCTGGGGTGGGTGGGAGAGATGGGCTCAGGGGTGGGTGGGAGATATTGGCTCTGGGGTGGGTGGGAGATATTGGCACCCTAGTCCTAAAGGAAAGAAATAAAAATGCAGACATCATTTTAGTTAGGGATACAGCCAGCTCCATTCTTAGATCTGAAACGCCCCAGGGAAGATGGGCTTATACAACATTCACAGTTCATAAATCTCTTTCTGCTGCCCCCCCCCCCCCCCCCCCCGGCAGCTTGCAATAAATGATACTTCATACTGATGAAAGAGTCACTGAGAACTGGTGCATTGCACATTACTCTTGTATCTTAGATAAGCGTAGACCTAGATCTCTAACTATATCTGTCTGTCTATATGCCACGAGATTCACTCTCTCACCAATATAAATATCAAAGAGGTCCCAGAAGCCCACAAATGGCTTAACAAATAGATAACGCAAGTAAGGTATATAGCTCCCCATCATAACAATGCAAGCGTCAACAACAGCGTTGCTTACGGTAGCGGCTAACTTGAAAAACGTGCTCGTGCACGATTCCCCCATAGGAAACAATGGGGCAGTTTAAGCTGAAAAAAAACCTAACACCTGCAAAAAAGCAGCTTTCAGCTCCCATTGTTTCCTATGGGGAAACACTCTCTAAGTCTGCACCTAACACCCTAACATGAAACCCGAGTCTAAACACCCCTAACCTTACACTTACTAACCCCTAATCTGCCGCCCCCGCTATCGCTGACCCCTGCATTACACTTTTAACCCCTAATCTGCCGCTCCGGACACCGCCGCAACCTACATTATAGCTATGTACCCCTAATCTGCAGCCCCTAACATCGCTGACACCTATATTATATTTATTAACCCCTAATCTGCCCCCCAACATCGCCGCTACCTACCTACACTTATTAACCCATAATCTTCTGACCGGACCTCGCCGCCACTATAATAAATGTATTAACCCCTAAACCGCCTCACTCCCGCCTCAAAAACCCTATAATAAATAGTATTAACCCCTAATCTGCCCTCCCTAACATCGCTGACACCTAACTTCAAGTATTAACCCCTAATCTGCCGACCGGACCTCACCGCTACTATAATAAATTTATTAACCCCTAAAGCTAAGTCTAACCCTAACCCTAACACCCCCCTAAGTTAAATATAATTTAAATCTAACAAAATTAAATAAATCTTATTAAATAAATTATTCCTATTTAAAGCTAAATACTTACCTGTAAAATAAACCCTAATATAGCTACAATATAACGAATAATTATATTGTAGCTATTTTAGGATTTATATTTATTTTACAGGCAGCTTTGTATTTATTTTAACCAGGTACAATAGCTATTAAATAGTTAATAACTATTTAATAGCTACCTAGTTAAAATAATTACAAAATTACCTGTAAAATAAATCCTAACCTAAGTTACAATTAAGCCTAACACTACACTATCAATAAATTAATTAAATAAACTACCTACAATTATCTACAATTAAATCAACTAAACTAAATTAAAAAAACAAACAAACACTAAATCACAAAAAATAAAAAAGATTACAAGAATTTTAAACTAATTACACCTACTCTAAGCCCCCTAAAAAAATAACAAAGCCCTCAAAATAAAAAAATGCCCTACCCTTTTCTAAAATAAAAAGATTACAGCTCTTTTACCTTACCAGCCCTTAAAAGGGCCTTTTGCAGGGCATGCCCCAAAGAAAACAGCTCTTTTGCATTTAAATAAACATACAATACCCCCCCAACATTACAACCCACCACCCACATACCCCTAATCTAACCCAAACCCCCCTTATAAAACCTAACACTAAGCCCCTGAAGATCTCCCTACCTTATCTTCACCACACCGGCTATCACCGATCCATCCAGAAGAGGCTCCGAAGTTTTCATCCTATCCGGCAAGAAGAGGTCCAGAAGCGGCTCCGAAGTCTTCCTCCTATCCGGCAAGAAGAGGACATCTGGACCGGCAAATATCTTCATCCAAGCGGCATCTTCTATCTTCATCCATCTGACGAGGAGCGGCTCCATCTTCGAGACCTCCGGCGCGGAACATCCTCTTCTCCCGATGACTAGACGACGAATGCAAGCTCAATCTGATTGGCTGATTGGATCAGCCAATCGGATTGAACTTGAATCTGATTGGCTGATTCAATCAGCCAATCAGATTTTTCCTACCTTAATTCCGATTGGCTGATAGAATCCTATCAGCCAATCGGAATTCGAGGGACGCCATCTTGGATGACGTCTCTTAAAGGAACCTTCATTCGTCGTCTAGTCTTCGTGAGAAGAGGATGTTCCACGCCGGAGGTCTTGAAGATGGAGCCGCTCCTCGTCGGATGGATGAAGATAGAAGATGCCGCTTGGATGAAGATGTTTGCCGGTCCGGATGTCCTCTTCTTGCCGGATAGGAGGAAGACTTCGGAGCCTCTTCTGGACCTCTTCTTGCCGGATAGGATGAAGACTTCAGAGCTTCTTCTGGACGGATCGGTGATACCCGGCGTGGTGAAGATAAGGTAGGGAGATCTTCAGGGGCTTAGTGTTAGGTTTTTTAAGGGGGGTTTGGGTTAGATTAGGGGTATGTGGGTGGTGGGTTGTAATGTTGGGGGGGGTATTGTATGTTTATTTAAATGCAAAAGAGCTGTTTTCTTTGGGGCATGCCCCGCAAAAGGCCCTTTTAAGGGCTGGTAAGGTAAAAGAGCTGTAATCTTTTTATTTTAGAATAGGGTAGGGCATTTTTTTTATTTTGGGGGGCTTTGTTATTTTTTTAGGGGGCTTAGAGTAGGTGTAATTAGTTTTAAATTCTTGTAATCTTTTTTTATTTTTTGTAATTTAGTGTTTGTTTTTGTAATTTAGTGTTTGTTTGTTTTTGTAATTTAGTTTAGTTGATTTAATTGTAGATAATTGTAGGTAGTTTATTTAATTAATTTATTGATAGTGTAGTGTTAGGTTTAATTGTAACTTAGGTTAGGATTTATTTTACAGGTAATTTTTTAATTATTTTAACTAGGTAGCTATTAAATAGTTATTAACTATTTAATAGCTATTGTACCTGGTTAAAATAAATACAAAGTTGCCTGTAAAATAAATATTAATCCTAAAATAGCTACAATGTAATTATTATTTATATTGTAGCTATATTAAGGTTTATTTTACAGGTAAGTATTTAGCTTTAAATAGGAATAATTTATTTAATAAGAATTATTTAATTTCGTTAGATTTAAATTATATTTAACTTAGGGGGGTGTTAGGGTTAGGGTTAGACTTAGCTTTAGGGGTTAATACATTTATTATAGTAGCGGTGAGGTCCGGTCGGCAGATTAGGGGTTAATACTTGAAGTTAGGTGTCAGCGATGTTAGGGAGGGCAGATTAGGGGTTAATACTATTTATTATAGGGTTTTTGAGGAGGGAGTGAGGCGGTTTAATACATTTATTATAGTGGCGGCGAGGTCCGGTCGGCAGATTAGGGAATAATAAGTGTAGGTAGGTAGCGGCGACGTTGGGGGGAGGCAGATTAGGGGGTTAATAAATATTATGTAGGGGTCGGCGATGTTAGGGGCAGCATATTAGGGGTACATAGGGATAATGTAGGTTGCGGTGGTGTACGGTCGGCAGATTAGGGGTTAAAAAATTTAATTATAGTGGCGGCGATGTGGGGGGACCTCGGTTTAGGGGTACATAGGTAGTTTATGGGTGTTAGTGTACTTTAGAGCACAGTAGTTAAGAGCTTTATGAACCGGCGTTAGCCCATAAAGCTCCTAACTCCTGACTTTTTTCTGTGGCTGGAGTCTTGTCGTTAGAGTTCTAACGCTCACTTCAGCCAAGACTCTAAATACTGGCGTTAGAAAGATCCCATTGAAAAGATAGGATACGCAATTGACGTAAGGGGATCTGCGCTATGGAAAAGTCGCGGCTGGAAAGTGAGCGTTAGACCCTTACCTACAAGACTCTAAATACCAGCAGCCGGCCAAAACCAGCGTTAGGACCCCCTAACGCTGGTTTGGACGGCTAACGCAGAACTCTAAATCTAGGCGATAATGTTTAAACGACTAATACAAAAAAACACAACTACATATTATTCTCAGGCTTGTCTTTGCTTGGAATACATCATTATACGTAGCTGACATTTATTTACGGTTTGATGTCCCTTTATAACAGAAACAAACATGTTTTACCTGAAATGAGGCTTTTCACATACCCTGTGTTTATATCTAACACTGACATACTATGCAACAGACAGTGTAAACATAACATACACAGCCTCTTATAGATTGTCAAGCAGAATTGAATACAAACAATTAGAGATCTACCATTAATTCAAAATGTGTACATACATGACTCTTGAAAATAGTCCAGGAATACTTTGCAGCAGAGCCACGCCCATGTATAACTTGCATAGCTCCGCCCACTTCAATCCACCCAAAACAAGCACATACAATTCTATTAGTATAATTTAGCCATACTGATTGCTTAAAGGGACAGGAGACCCCAAAAATAATTCATGATTCAGATAGATTAGACATTTTTAAACAACTTTCCAATTTACTTGTTATTTGTTATCAATTTAGCTTCAATCTCTTGTTATCTTCTATTGAAGAAGCAGCAATGCACTCCTGGGAACTATCTGAAAACATATGTAAGCCAATGAAAATAGGCATACAAGTTCAGCCTTCAATCAGCAACTAGCTCCAAGCTTCTGAGCCTATCTACATATGCTTTTCAACAAAGGATACTAAGAAAATGAAGCAAAATAGATAATAGAAGTAAATCAGAAAATTGTTTAAAATAGTATGCTCCATCTGAATAATGAAAGAAAATGTTTAGGTTTCATGTCCCTTTAAAGTGACAGGAAAGATTAAATTAAACTTTCATGATTCAGACAGGGAAAGTAATTTTTCACTTCTTCTTTGTTCTCTTTGGTAAAATAGTTAAAAAAGGATATGTACATATCCTCAGCAGCAGCAATGCACTACTGGGAGATAGCTGTTGATCTGTGGCTACACACATTTGGCTTTTGTCATTGGCTCACCAATTGTGGTTAGCTAGCTCCCAACAATGCATTGTTGCTCTGAAACTGACTTTAATTATTATTATTATTATTTATTTGTATAGCGCCGCCACATTCCGTAGCACTGGGTACAATGATAGGGGTATACAATGACAAGGATTTGTGATAAAATACGAAACATAACAAAACTAAACAAATCTAGTACAGGAAAAAGAGGGCCCTGCTCTGGAGAGCTCACAGTATACAGGTTTAGGGTGCATAGACAAAAGGTTGGGGTAGCTTGTCACATCGGTTGTAGTTGCAGCAGTGAGTCAGGCAGTTCATGTATTAGTTTGGCTAGGATGAGGGATGGAGGAGAGATGGTAAGCCTCTCTGAATAGGTGGGTTTTCAAGGAGCGTCTGAAGCTATACAAGGTTGGGGACAGTCTTATGGCTCGGGGTAGAGAGTTCCAGAGGACAGGAGCAGCACGTGCAAAGTCTTGGAGGCGGGAGTGGGACGTAGAGATAACAGGAGTGGAGAGACGTAGGTCAGAGGTTGATCGAAGAGGTACGGGATGGGGAATATTTCACGGTGAGAGAGGAAATATAGTTGGGAGTTAGACTGTTGAGTGCTTTGTAAGTTAGGGTTAATACTTTAAATTGTATTCTGGAGTGTATGGGGAGCCAGTGTAGAGACTGGCAGAGCGGAGTCGCTGATGTAGATAGGCGACTTAGGTGGATGAGTCTAGCAGAAACATTTATAATAGATTGAAGGGCGGTGTTTTGGAAGGCCATTTAGAAGTAGATTGCAATAATCAATGCGTGACAAAATGAGGGAATGAATCAAGTGTAACCCCAAGTGAGTCAAGTGTGATCCCAAGACAGCGGACCTGGGGTGAGGTGTTGAGAATAGAGTCTCCAACCGTCAGAGAAATGTCAGGTGTTGGATATCTCTAAGAAGGGGGAATAAGAAGCAGCTCAGTTTTGGACAGATTGAGTTGGAGGTAGTGTGAAGATATCCAGGAGTAAATTGCAGAGAGGCAGTTGGAAATCTGGTTGAAAAAAGAGGGAGAGATATCAGGAGAGGAAAGATAGATTTGGGTATAATCAGCATATAAGTGGTACTGGAATCCAAAGGAGGCTATAAGTTTTCCAAGGGAGGATGTATAGAGAGAGAAAAGCAAGGGACCCAAGACAGAGCCTTGCAGTACTCCAACTGAGAGAGGCATAGGATCACAAGATATGTTGTTAAAGAAAACTGAAACCAAACAAGCGTTTTGAGAGATATGAGGCAAACCAGGAGAGGGCGGTGTCTTGGATGCCAAATGAATGTAGTATTTTTAGGAAGAGAGGATGGTCAACTGTGTTAAAGGCAGCAGACAGGTCAAGAAGAATTAGTAAGGAGTAGTGGCCTTTTGCTTTAGCTGATAACAGGTCATTTATTACTTTAGTAAGAGCGGTTTCTGTTGAGTATTTAGGGCAGAAACCAGATTGTAGTGGATCAAGTAAGGAGTTAGTTGTGAGAAATTGAGTTAGCCGATTATAGACCAGTCATTCCAATAATTTTGAAGCAAAGGGAAGTAAGAAGAATGATCGATAATTAGAAGGGGTGGAGGGGTCAAGCGAGGGCTTTTTTTAGGATTGGTATGATTGACGCATGCTTGAAGGTATCAGGAAATGTGCCAGTGGTGAGAGATTGGTTAAAGAGATGAGTTAGGGTAGGGGTTAGTGAAGCAGAGAGAGAGGGAAGAAGTTTTGAAGGAATAGGGTCAAGTGGGCAGGTTGTGAGATGAGCCAAGGATAAGAGTACAGAGACTTCTTCCTCTGTTACAGGAGGGAAGTAGCATAGAGTTTTGTTAATAGAAGGGGTGGGTAGGATTGCTGGGTTTGAGTGCTGTGAGGTGCAGATATCGTTTGTAATGGTGTCAATTTTATTTTTGAAGTGATCAGCAATAATCTGAGCAGTGAGGTTGATAGTTGGCGGGGGTGCAGGAAGACTCAGAAGCGAGTTAAAGCGTGAGAACAGCTTTCTGGGGTTGGATGCGTGAGATGATACAAGAGAGGAGAAATAGACTTGTTTGGCCAGGCTGAGTGCAGAGTTGCAGGACTTAAGGAAAACTTGTAGGACTTTCCTCCACTGCCGTTCAGCAGCCTGTGAACATTGCTGAAGATATCTGGTCTGTTTGGTGTGCCACGGTTGCCGTAGAGTGATTGATGTACGTCGAAGAGTGGAGGGTGCAGCTTTGTCAAGTGTTGATTTTAGTGCTGAATTATACTGTAAAGCCACGAGGTTTGGGTAAGAGAGGGATGAAATGTTGGAGAGCGGAGGATTCAGTTGAGTGAAAAAGTCTGTGAGATCCAAGTAATTTAAATTCCTGCGCGGTAGCAGTTTTTTGGGGGCTTGCAAAGATGTAGTAGCTAGAGTAAGAGAGAAAGTTAGTAGATGGTGGTCAGAGAGAGGAAAGGTGAAGTTAAGGAAGTTGGAAACGGCACAGCGATTAGTGAAGACTAGGTCTATGGAGTTGCCTTCACAGTTGGTTGGAGATGCTGTCCACTGGGACAGGCCAAAATAGGTGGTAAGGGATAGAAGTTTAGAGGCAGCAGGCATTTTAGGGTACGTTGAAGTCCCCTAAGATGAGTGAAGGGACATTAGAAAAGAGAAAATGTGGAAGCCAGGCTTCAAAGTGGTCCAGAAATTGTGATGCTGGGCCAAGGGGCGGCTAGATAACTGCAACAGGAAGAGCTACAGGGGAGAAGAGGCGGATAGCATGAACTTCAAAAGATGACAAGGAAAGAGATGGGGGTGAAGGAATGCAGTGAAAGGTCCTGTGTGGAGACAGGAGAATTCCTACTCCCCCTCCTTGTTTGTTTCCTGGTCTGGGAGTGTGACTGTAGTGCAGGCCGCCATAGGACAGAGAGGCTACAGCAGTTGTGTTAGAGGAGGAGAGCCAAGTTTCGGTGACCGTGAAATAAATAGGTTGTGAATAGATGTAAGCTTATTGCATACAGAGCGTGAATTCCATAGGGCACAAGAGAATTGGGGTGTACTAAGAGAGGTGCAATTAATGAGGTTTAGAGGGTTACGTGGGCAAGATGTATGAGGTGTCATTTGGGGTAGTGAATTGAGGGAAGCAGAGGGTGGACCTGTGTTAGGTGAGGCACCCCAGCTGCAAGAAGAAGAAATATGGTGAGCGAAAGGAGATGAGAATGTGTCTTATGCGAGTGTTTAAGTTTAGAATCAGTGAAGCATGGCTGGATGAGGGATGTGAGATAGGAATAGAGTTCATGTGTGTTGTAGAGGGGGGAAGGTAGAAGAGAAGGAGAAATATTAATTGTCTGAGAGCTGTTTGTGAAAAGAAGAGCTGTGACTTTAAGAAGAAGGGAGGAAAAGGTAAATGCAGACATTAGAGTGTAAGTGTAGCATGTTTGCAGTTAATTTAGGGAG
The DNA here is from genome assembly GCF_027579735.1 of Bombina bombina. Lineage (NCBI taxonomy): Eukaryota > Metazoa > Chordata > Amphibia > Anura > Bombinatoridae > Bombina > Bombina bombina. The sequence continues at coordinate 130,732,539 of NC_069510.1, forward strand.
ATTTAAATGCACTTGTTTCTGTGTTGTCCACTCCTTTGTCTAACTCCTTGTTATAATTCCCTATACTTATAAACTAACACGCTCCTTGTTATAACTCCATACACTTATTAACTAACATGCTCATTGTTATAACTTCCTACACTTATAAACTAACACACTCATTGTTATAACTTCCTACACTTATAAACTAACACGCTCATTGTTATAACTTCCTACACTTATAAACTAACACACTCATTGTTATAACTTCCTACACTTATAAACTAACACACTCATTGTTATAACTTCCTACACTTATAAACTAACACGCTCATTGTTATAACTTCCTACACTTATAAACTAACACGCTCATTGTTATAACTCCCTACACTTATGCACTAACACACTCATTGTTATAACTCCCTACACTTATAAACTAACACGCTCATTGTTATAACTTCCTACACTTATAAACTAACACGCTCATTGTTATAACTTCCTACACTTATAAACTAACACGCTCATTGTTATAACTCCCTACACTTATGCACTAACACACTCCTTGTTATAACTTCCTACACTTATAAACTAACACGCTCATTGTTATAACTTCCTACACTTATAAACTAACACGCTCATTGTTATAACTTCCTACACTTATAAACTAACACGCTCATTGTTATAACTTCCTACACTTATAAACTAACACGCTCATTGTTATAACTTCCTACACTTATAAACTAACACGCTCATTGTTATAACTCCCTACACTTATGCACTAACACACTCCTTGTTATAACTCTCTACACTTATGCACTAACACACTCCTTGTTATAACTCCCTACACTTATGCACTAACATGCTCCTTGTTATAACTCCCTACACTTATGCACTAACACGCTCCTTGTTATAACTCCCTGCACTTATGCACTAACACGCTCCTTGTTATAACTCCATACACTTATAAACTAACACGCTCCTTGTTATAACTCTCTACACTTATAAACTAACACACTCCTTGTTATAACTCCCTACACTTATAAACTAACACACTCCTTGTTATAACTCTCTACACTTATAAACTAACACACTCCTTGCTATAACTCCCTACACTTATAAACTAACACACTCCTTGTTATAACTCTCTACACTTATAAACTAACACACTCCTTGCTATAACTCCCTGCACTTATGCACTAACACGCTCCTTGTTATAACTCCATACACTTATAAACTAACACGCTCCTTGTTATAACTCTCTACACTTATAAACTAACACACTCCTTGTTATAACTCCCTACACTTATAAACTAACACACTCCTTGTTATAACTCTCTACACTTATAAACTAACCACACCTTGTTATAACTCCCTACACTTATGCACTAACCACACCTTGTTATAACTCCCTACACTTATGCACTAACATGCTCCTTGTTATAACTCTCTACACTTATGCACTAACATGCTCCTTGTTATAACTCTCTACACTTATGCACTAACATGCTCCTTGTTATAACTCCCTACACTTATGCACTAACATGCTCCTTGTTATTACTCCCTACACTTACGCACTAACACACTCCTTGTTATAACTCTCTACACTTATGCACTAACACACTCCTTGTTATAACTCCCTACACTTATGCACTAACACACTCCTTGTTATAACTCTCTACACTTATGCACTAACACACTCATTGTTATAACTCCCTACACTTATAAACTAACACGCTCCTTGTTATAACTCCCTACACTTATGCACTAACACACTCCTTGATATAACTCCCTACACTTATGCACTAACACGCTCCTTGTTTTAACTCTCTACACTTATGCACTAACAGGCTCCTTGTTATAACTCCCTACACTTATGCACTAACACACTCCTTGTTATAACTCTCTATACTTATGCACTAACACGCTCCTTGTTATAACTCCCTACACTTATGAACTAACCCACTCCTTGTTATAACTCCCTACACTTATGAACTAACACACTCCTTGTTATAACTCCCTACACTTATGAACTAACACACTCCTTGTTATAACTCCCTACACTTATGCACTAACACGCTCCTTGTTATAACTCCCTACACTTATGAACTAACCCACTACTTATTATAACTCCCTACACTTATGAACTAACACACACCTTGTTATAACTCCCTACACTTATGAACTAAAACACTCCTTGTTATAACTCTCTACACTTATGAACTAACCCACTCCTTGTTATAACTCCCTATACTTATGAACTAACCCACTCCTTATTATAACTCCCTACACTTATGCACTAACACACTCCTTGTTATAACTCCCTACACTTATGAACTAACCCACTCCATATTATAACTCCCTACACTTATGAACTAACACACACCTTGTTATAACTCCCTACACTTATGAACTAACACACTCCTTGTTATAACTCTCTACACTTATGAACTAACCCACTCCTTGTTATAACTCCCTACACTTATGAACTAACCCACTCCTTATTATAACTCCCTACACTTATGAACTAACACACACCTTGTTATAACCCCCTACACTTATTAACTAACCTACTCCTTGTTATAACTCCCTACACTTATGAACTAACACACTCCTTGTTATAACTCCCTACACTTATGTACTAACTTCTTGTTTTAACTCCCTACACTTATGTACTAACACACTCCTTGTTATAACTCCCTACACTTATGTACTAACACACTCCTTGTTATAACTCCCTACACTTATGAACTAACACACTCCTTGTTATAACTCCCTACACTTATGTACTAACTTCTTGTTATAACTCCCTACACTTATGTACTAACACACTCCTTGTTATAACTCCCTACACTTATGAACTAACACACTCCTTGTTATAACTCCCTACACTTATGAACTAACCCACTCCTTATTATAACTCCCTACACTTATGAACTAACACACACCTTGTTATAACCCCCTACACTTATTAACTAACCCACTCCTTGTTATAACTCCCTACACTTATGAACTAACACGCTCCTTGTTATAACTCCCTACACTTATGCACTAACACACTCCCTGTTATAACTCCCTACACTTATGAACTAACACGCTCCTTGTTATAACTCTCTACACTTATGCACTAACCACACCTTGTTATAACTCCCTACACTTATGAACTAACACACTCCTTGTTATAACTCTCTACACTTATGAACTAACCCACTCCTTGTTATAACTCCCTACACTTATGAACTAACACGCTCCTTGTTATAACTCTCTACACTTATGAACTAACCCACTCCTTGTTGTTATAACTCCCTACACTTATGAACTAACCCACTCCTTGTTATAACTCCCTACACTTATGAACTAACACGCTCCTTGTTATAACTCCCTACACTTATGAACTAAAACACACTCCTTGTTATAACTTCCTACACTTATGAACTAAAACACACTCCTTGTTATAACCCCCTACACTTATTAACTAACATGCTCCTAATTATAACTGTCTACACTTATGAACTAACCCACTCCTTGTTATAACTCCCTACACTTATGAACTAACACACTCCTTGTTAAAACTCTCTACACTTATGAACTAACACGCTCCTTGTTATAACTCTCTACACTTATGCACTAACCACACCTTGTTATAACTTCCTACACTTATGAACTAACACACTCCTTGTTATAACTCTCTACACTTATGAACTAACCCACTCCTTGTTATAACTCCCTACACTTATGAACTAACACACTCCTTGTTATAACTCCCTACACTTATGAACTAACCCACTCCTTGTTATAACTCCCTACACTTATGAACTAACACGCTCCTTGTTATAACTCCCTACACTTATGAACTAACACGCTCCTTGTTATAACTCTCTACACTTATGCACTAACCACACCTTGTTATAACTCCCTACACTTATGCACTAACCACACCTTGTTATAACTCCCTACACTTATGAACTAACACACTCCTTGTTATAACTCCATACACTTATGAACTAACACACTCCTTGTTATAACTCCCTACACTTATGAACTAACACACTCCTTGTTATAACTCCCTACACTTATGAACTAACACACTCCTTGTTATAACTCCCTACACTTATGAACTAACACACTCCTTGTTATAACTCCCTACACTTATGAACTAACACACTCCTTGTTATAATTCCCTACACTTATGCACAAACACACTCCTTGTTATAACTCCCTACGCTTATGAACTTACACAATCCTTGTTATAACTCTCTACACTTATGAACTAACACACTCCTTGTTATAACTCCCTACGCTTATGAACTAACACAATCCTTGTTATAACTCTCTACACTTATGCACTAACACACTCCTTGTTATAACTCCCTACACTTATGAACTAACACGCTCCTTATTATAACTCCCTACACTTATGAACTAACACACTCCTTGTTATAACTCCCTACACTTATGAACTAACACACTCCTTGTTATAACTCCCTACACTTATGAACTAACACACTCCTTGTTATAACTCCCTACACTTATGAACTAACACACTCCTTGTTATAACTCTCTACACTTATAAACTAACCACTCCTTGTTATAACTCCCTACACTTATGAACTAACACACTCCTTGTTATAACTCTCTACACTTATGCACTAACCACACCTTGTTATAACTCCCTACACTTATGAACTAACACACTCCTTGTTATAACTCCCTACACTTATGAACTAACACACTCCTTGTTATAACTCTCTACACTTATGCACTAACCACACCTTGTTATAACTCCCTACACTTATGAACTAACACACTCCTTGTTATAACTCCATACACTTATGAACTAACACACTCCTTGTTATAACTCCCTACACTTATGAACTAACACACTCCTTGTTATAACTCCCTACACTTATGAACTAACACACTCCTTGTTATAACTCCCTACACTTATGAACTAACACACTCCTTGTTATAACTCCCTACACTTATGAACTAACACACTCCTTGTTATAATTCCCTACACTTATGCACAAACACACTCCTTGTTATAACTCCCTACGCTTATGAACTAACACAATCCTTGTTATAACTCTCTACACTTATGAACTAACACACTCCTTGTTATAACTCCCTACGCTTATGAACTAACACAATCCTTGTTATAACTCTCTACACTTATGCACTAACACACTCCTTGTTATAACTCCCTACACTTATGAACTAACACGCTCCTTATTATAACTCCCTACACTTATGAACTAACACACTCCTTGTTATAACTCCCTACACTTATGAACTAGCACACTCCTTGTTATAACTCCCTACACTTATGCACTAACATGCTCCTTGTTATAACTCCCTACACTTATGAACTAACACGCTCCTTATTATAACTCCCTACACTTATGTACTAACACACTCCTTGTTATAACTCCCTACACTTATGCACTAACACGCTCCTTGTTATAACACTAACCCCCGATGATCCACTTACAGTTTTTGAAGTCCCGCTTGAACGGTCTTCATCCAGGCGGCGAGAAGTCTTCATCCAGGCAGTCTCCTCTATCTTCATCTAGGCGGCAAAGTCCTCATCCAGGCGGCGAGAAGTCTTCATCCAGGCGGCCTCTTCTATCTTCATTGGGGAGGCATCTTCTATCTTGATCCCGGCAGCGCGGAGCGGGTCCATCCTGAAGACATCCGGCGTGGAGCACCCTCTTCATATGGTCACCGACGTACACTGAATCTTCAATGCAAGGGAGCCGTTTCAAAATGGCGTCCCTTGCATTCCTATTGGCTGAAAAATTTGAATCAGCCAATAGGAATTAGTGCTGCTAAAATCCTATTGGCTGTTCAAATCAGCCGATAGGATTTAAGCATCTCTCATTCTATTGGATGATTAGAGGTTAATAATATTTAAATAGTGTTTGCGATGCGGGAGGTCCGCGGTTTAGGGGTTAATAACTTTAGTATAGTGGTGGCGATGTAAGGGAGCGACGGAATAGGTGTTAATAAATTTTATTAGTGGCAGCGATGTCGGGCGCGGCAGATTAGGGGTTAATAAGTTTAATATAGTAATTGCGATGTGGGAGGTCCGCGGTTTAGGGGTTAATAACTTTAGTTTAGTGGTGACGATGTCGGGGAGCGGCGGAATAGGTGTTAATAAATTTAATATAGTAATTGTGATGCGGGAGGGCCTCGGTTTAGGGGTTAATAGGTAGTTTATGGGTGTTATAGTATACTTTGTAGCAGTTTAGTTATGAGTTTTATGTTACAGTTTTGTAGCGTAAAACACATAACTACTGCTTTTAGATTGCGGAACGGATCTTGTTGGTACAGGGTGCAACGCAAGCTTTTTAGCCTCACTGCACTATGGAAGTCCCATGAAAAAACTTTATTTTTAGGTGTGCGGGACTGACGTTGCGATACAGGCTAAAAGGCTTGCGGTACAGCTATACCGACAAGACATGTAATGGCAGGTACTATGTGTGCTAGGTGCTGCGTGTGCTAGGTACTATGTGTGCTAGGTGCTGCGTGTGCTAGGTACTATGTGTGCTAGGTGCTGCATGTGCTAGGTACTATGTGTGCTAGGTGCTGCGTGTGCTAGGTACTATGTGTGCTAGGTGCTGCGTGTGCTAGGTACTATGTGTGCTAGGTGCTGCGTGTGCTAGGTACTATGTGTTATAGGTGCTGCGTGTGCTAGGTGCTGCATGTGCTAGGTACTGCGTGTGCTAGGTGCTGCGTGTGCTAGGTACTGCGTGTGCTAGGTGCTGCGTGTGCTAGGTACTATGTGTGCTAGGTGCTGCGTGTGCTAGGTACATTGTGTGCTAGGTGCTGCGTGTGCTAGGTACTATGTGTGCTAGGTGCTGCGTGTGCTAGGTACTATGTGTGCTAGGTGCTGCGTGTGCTAGGTACATTGTGTGCTAGGTGCTGCGTGTGCTAGGTACTATGTGTGCTAGGTGCTGCGTGTGCTAGGTACTATGTGTGCTAGGTGCTGCGTGTGCTAGGTACTATGTGTGCTAGGTGCTGCGTGTGCTAGGTACTATGTGTGCTAGGTGCTGCGTGTGCTAGGTACTATGTGTGCTAGGTGCTGTGTGTGCTAGGTACTATGTGTGCTAGGTGCTGCGTGTGCTAGGTACTATGTGTGCTAGGTGCTGCGTGTGCTAGGTACTATGTGTGCTAGGTGCTGCGTGTGCTAGGTACTATGTGTGCTAGGTGCTGCGTGTGCTAGGTACTATGTGTGCTAGGTGCTGCGTGTGCTAGGTACTATGTGTGCTAGGTGCTGCGTGTGCTAGGTGCTGCATGTGCTAGGTACTGCGTGTGCTAGGTGCTGCGTGTGCTAGGTACTGCGTGTGCTAGGTACTATGGCCTCGCTTCCATTGAGTCGTTAAAAATGGAGCCGTAAGCTACCAAAGCGGACGACAGCTAAAGGTAATTTACGGCTCCATTTTAGTACCAGGTTTCCATTGAAAAGATTAGCGTGTTGCGCGCAGTCGCTCTTTTCGGCCGTACGTAAGTTTGCGTTGCCAACCGATGTCGGATTTGTCGAAAAGCGCGCCATAACAAGTGCATTGCCATGGTAACCCGACCTCTGTCTATAAGAATACCGGTTTGCGCCTGCGCTCTTTACCTGTGATCGCCTCTAGAGAGAAAGACACGGGAGCTAGTTGCGTTGGTAGGAGTTTTGGGTTTTTGAGAGTTGTTTGAGAGTTAGTGGAGAGTTTGATATTTGATTTTCATATATTCTTATTGTAGGCCTCATATAATATTAGGAACACACACACACATCCATACATTAGTTAATTAACACACATTAGTTTATACACACAAATACACACACACACACATACACACTTTTATTTGATACAAACACATTCACATATTTTTTTTCATTAACCCCCATATCCCCATCTTCCTTTATTACTCCTTTCATTAATCCCCTTATTCCACTTCCCATCCCCCCTTTGACTACCTTTCCCTTCCTCACTATATAACTTTTTTTTTTATATATATACATTTTTCCCATCCTATTTATTTTTTACATCCCATATTTTTTGTTTCATTTGACTATATAGCTCACCCCTTTCTTCATTTGCATCCCTTATTATTTGTCTATAATTTTGTTCTAATCCTCCTTAGTTTTTCCTTTTTCATTTACATCCCTTTGTTTATTTTCACCCCCACATTTTATTTTTATTTTGAGGGATATAGAATAGAGATAGTTAGGGTCTAGATAGGTTAGGTAGTTAGTTTTGGGGCTATTTAATATAGGGTTTAGTTAGGTGACTTAGTGTAGTTAGGTAAGCTAGGGACTTTAGTGTTAGGTTAGAGTTAGGGAGGAAGGAGAAAGGGATGGATAGGCCTAGTGGAGTTGGGAAGGGGGTGGCTAGGGGGAGGGCAGTGGTGAGGGTGGATAGAGGGAGGGGGAGGGGGGAAGTAGGGAGTAGTATGGGCAGGAATAGGGGCCGAGGTTTGGGTGGAGGATTTGTCCTTCCTCAAACCCTGGCAGAGGAGGGAAGGAGAGAGGGTGGAAGAGGAATGGAGGTGGGAGGAGTGAGGAGGAGTCAGCCTCAGCTAGGCACAAAAAGAAAAGGGAAAGTGGGGCAGACTGTGGCAACTGGGGGTGGGGCTGGTGGTAGCCTGTCACAGCCTGCAGGGACAGAGGAGGTAGAGAGGGCTGGTCCCCAGTCACAGGAGGGAGAGTCTGTGTCTGCTGGCCCTTCAGGTGTGAAGGGCAGGCTTAGAGAGGAGAGGTACTCTGAGGAGGAGAAGGAGGCTCTTGTTGAGGCATACTTGGAGAGGGCAGCTCAGCTGGAGAACCCTAACCTGAGGCCGGCTGTCCGGAATAAGCTGTGGGAGGAGATTCGAGTGGCAGTCAGCTGCTTAGGACGTAATCGTTCTATTGCCAGCATTAAACACCGCTATCATGACTGCAGGAGGGAAACCAAAGCTAAGCTGGCACAGCAGGCCAAATATGCACGTGGGACAGGTGGTGGTCCTAGCAAGAGAATACACCTAAGGTCATGGGAGGAGATGCTGTCCAATGTCATCTCAGATGAATCTGTCCTAGGATGTAAGGGGACAATGGACACATCAGTGCCAGCTGAAGAGGTCCATGAAGGTGAATATTAAATATCATATGTAATAAATGTTTTATTTCTAACAAATATATGTTAACATCAGAAATATATATCGGCTTTGTTTTTTAAAATATAAATGTAATCATACACATGTGTAATACAGAATATAGAATGTTCATATATTATATATGTTTAGTAATCAATTGTGTTCAAGCATCAGTGGAAAACATACCTAGGTAGGATTAGTACAAGTAATGTTTTACATGGTTCAAAGTCTAATTTGCACAGTAACTTAAAGTGATAGTAAACCCAATTTTTTTATTTCATGATTCAGATAGAGCAGCAATTTTAAGCAACTCTCTAATGTACTACTATTATAGATATTTCTTTGTTCTCTTGGTATCTTTTTCTGAAAAAGTAGGAATGTAAGCTATGGAGACTTTGCATTTTTTGTTCAGAACCCTGGCTAGCGCTCGTGATTGGTGGCTACATTTAGCCACCCAATAAGCAACAGCAACCCAGGTTCTGAAACAAATATTGTCTGGCTCTTAAGCTTTACATTCTTGCTTCTCAAATAAAGATACCAAGAGAAGGAAGAAAATATGATAATAGGAGTAAAATATTAAATGTTGACTAAATTTGCATGCTCTGTCTGAATCATGAAAGTTTAATTTGTACTTCATTGCCCCTTTAATGGCATCTTAACATAGTTGTAGTGGATATATTCATCCTGATTTCTGGAGTGGCTATCTGCTCAAACAAGCAAGGGTATAGATTTAAATTCTTTCTATCTATATCATATATATGGACTATGTGTAATACAAAGAGTCGCTTAGAGGCACAATCTTTAAATATACACCTCTGGTTAAATATGTTTAAGTTCATACAGAAATTATATATATATATATATATATATATATATATATATATATATATATATATATATATATATATATATATATATATATATATATATATATATATATATATAAAACTATATCTATAAAATTGATTTTCAAATGTTAGATGTTTCATCAGATTAATTTATAATTACAATTTATTTTTCAGAATTGGAACATGAGTATGAGTCCTCAACAAGACCGGAGGCCAGTGATGTTCCGGAATTCAGTGAGGAGGAGGAGGGGGATGTTATTGAAGCTGGATACTCCTACCTCAGCATACTTGAAGGAGATGAGCAACAGCCACTGGCCTATGAGGTTGAAAATGTTCCTGGCCCATCCCCATATTCATCTGGGAGGACATATCATCAGATGCAGCCTCCACCACCACAGCATTATCAGATGCATCCTCCACCACAGCATTATCAGATGCATCCTCCAACGCAGCATTATCAGATGCATCCTCCAACGCAGCATTATCAGATGCATCCTCCAACGCAGCATTATCAGATGCATCCTCCAACGCAGCATTATCAGATGCATCCTCCACCACCACAGCATCGGCAGATGCCTCCTTCATCACCACAGCATCAGCAGATGCATCCTCCACCACCACAGCATCAGCAGATGCCTCCTTCATCACCACAGCATCAGCAGATGCATCCTCCATCACCACAGCATCAGCAGATGCATCCTCCATCACCACAGCATCAGCAGATGCATCCTCCATCACCACAGCATCAGCAGATGCATCCTCCACCGCAGCATATGTACTATATGCCACCTCAACAACACATTCAGCACCCTCCCATGGCACAACAAATGCCGCCACCACTACCACCACCACAACAATCACCACCACCCCCCACCAATGTCTGTCCTCAATTGGATATTGAGCCACCCACACAGTCCCCAAGACTGAGTGACGACAACCTCACACAGAGCCAGGAATATGTGCCGGAGACACCTATACAGCCACAAGTGCCCCCCATGGAATCCAATATCCCCGCGCAGTCCCAGCAGGATGCTCTACTGAGGCTCATTCACAGGGAGCTTAGACTTACTAGGCTCCAGCAGCAGCAGGATTTCAGGAGGCTACAGAGCCAGATGGACATACATAATGCTGCACTCGTCCGCCTGGCAGAGGCAGTGGAGAGGGTTGCAGATAGGCCGCAAACTCCCTCCTCACTCGCATCCTCCGTTATCTCCCTGCAGGACCCTGAATCACATCTTTTAGCCTCCCAGCCAGCTGGTGTGCGTCGCCCAAGACGCCACACTTCCATCCCAAGTACCTCTCCTCCAAAGGCCAAATCCCGCCGCAAGCATTAAGAAGTATTTTTCTTTTTAAATTCTTTCAAGATATATAATATCTAATTTTTTTATGAAGCACTTTCTTAAGTGTGATTTCCATCTCATAAATATGCATATATTTTTCTAATCAAAATTAGAAAATATATTTCAAAATTGTTTTAATAGCTGTTTATTTTCAAAAACATTAACAGCTTTATTCATTTTTATTTCACATGATGTCAATTAATATGCAGGTGTAAATTGTTGATAAATGTATGTGTCCTTTTATTGAGGATATTATGCCGTTTAAGAATACTTGGGGATACGTGTCTGAAATTTATACAGTATATGCTATCTAACATTGGTCAACGTGACATGTGTAAATGTTATGATTTATATTCCACAAGCATATGTTGTTTGCTCCTTCAGATGAAGCTAATAAGGCTTATACAGTTATAGAAGAGTTGAAAAGTAAATATTCCTTCCTGTTGATATGGCCAAATACCTTGCATTCATTATAGTCCTATGTGGAATGTAATATCTGAAATATATACCTATCATGACTAACGCACTCCTTTTTGTCAAGATTATTATTCAATATTTAGAATAATTAGATAAATGTATCTTTATGATATTTAAGCACTGGTGTATACACAACATATATGTGATTGCCATGATATAGAGGTGATTAATACATTTTAATTGACATCATATGAACAGACACAGACTCTCCCTGGGACCAATGCACAATGCACTTTTAAATTGTTTCAATAACTCCATGTTAAAGACAATACTTCATATCTCTTGAAGTATGTCATATTAAGCACTTATGTATTTTGGTTAATAGTCTAAATATTGCAAATGTATTATCTGCTTTAGCAGACATGACATTACATATATTTTATAAATATTAGTACTATGACACATTATAACTTTAATGTGTCATCGTTTTGTATTGAATAAATATGATTTTCACATTGAAAATTACATTTGAATGAGGGTAAATCTGTAATAATAAAACTCATCTTCATGATAAAAAGATTTTTTCCTTTGACTTATTTTTCTATATTATTTTCTATGAGGTAACCATGCCATTCAAGTGTGCAATCTCAGGGGATTGTATGTATTGATAATGTATCTTTATTTTAAGGATTATATTATATCTGGATTTGTCTCTTTGAAATGAGCATCTGATATATTTCTTAAAGGGATAGCCTATTAAAAATAAAACTCAGGAATTAGAGCATGCAGTATTTATATACTTAAATATGTAATCCTATAATCTATTTAACTTAATTATCATCTGTAATTTAATAAAACAGGAATGTTATCTTAGGAATCTACCCATTTTGAATCTGCACATGGGGAGCGCTTGATGATTGTTGTCTAAATGTAGGCAACAATCAGCAAGTGCACCACAGGTGATGAGCATTAAATGGAATGGCTCCTAAACTTAAATACATGATTGAAATAAGAAACATAAAAGGATTAAATTGATTATGAGTACATATGTAAGTTGATTGGATTTGAATGATTTATCTGGTTCATTAATGTTTTATTGTGAACACACTCTTCCTTTTTTTTTTTAAAGTGACATAAATTCCATTATTTTGCTAAAACATATATATTTAAAAGCAAATCTAATATATTTATATTCTTTATATTTCTTAATATTCTTAGTATCCTTTGATTATAGTTTTATTTAGGTAAGATCAGGAGCAGCATAGAACCTATGTTGGAGCTGTTTATTGTTGCCAACATACAGTATATATCCTGTCTGTCATTGGTTCACCCATGTACTCAATTTTATTAACCAGGAGTGCATAGCTGCTCTTTAAATTATACCAAGAGAACAAAGTCATATTTGGAATATAATTAAAATGATATTTTAGATAATTATGTTATACATAAATCATAAGATGAATGCATTGATTAGTACATAGCTGGAAATAAAGAAACATTCACCATGACTATATTTGAGTAAAGTATACATTTATTTAGGGAAAATGTGGTAAATATAGGGATGAGGAGAGAGGGAGGGGAGTGGTATTCCATTTCTGAGAATCTTCAATCTGTAAAACATTAAAAGAAACAAATGTGTATTATTAAAAAACATAATCATAAATAACTAAAAGGTCTCATTACAATACTATAAAAATACCTGAAAAGAATTCTTGAATAGTTGCAGATCTCTCCAAATGGGCATTGAGGGGTTGGGGATGATTAATTACATCAGGCTCAAAGATTTCACCTGGGGGCTGTGGTGTTGGAAGTAAGTCGTTCAACATCCCATGCTCCTGTGCCATGTTGTGTAGACAGCAACATGCCACTATGATTTTAATAGCTTTTTCCGGACTGAATTGGAGATCCCCCCCTGATCTGTCCAGGCAGCGAAAGCGCATTTTTAGAACACCAAACAGTCGTTCTATTATAGCACGTGTTCGGATATGTGCTTCATTATATCTGTATTAAAAGAACAAGAAATATGATTATAATATATAATGTGAAGACAAATCAAATACTAATGAGCTAACTACATTCCTGGTTTGATCTTATAAATCTTTAAACCATTTTATATATATATAAATATATTTATATTGAAGCAGAGAGATTTATAAATGCTTCACTGATAATAGATGATTTGTATTTTGACTGTCCCTTTAAAGGCACTCAGTACAACATTGTTATGTCTGTGATAGTGATATATACACACACACAAGATAATCAAGCAACAAATGTATGTGCACAAACACAGATATATAGCTTAATAAAGGGGCAGGAGCCCCGAAACGTTGCTCAATAAAGGTGCTGTTGCTCCACATAGAGTGCTACCTGTGTGTTCTATTTCATTACATTTACTGGGACTTTGGAAAAGGAGGTCCTCCAGGTTTGCACCTACATTCACCCAAGAGTGATTTAAAGGGACATTCCTATGAAGTGTGTACTGGTCCTACTTTTCTACAGATTATAGTGAGCATTTTGCAAGGCACAATCAATATTTCTGACACACATGAGCAGAAAATAAATATATATTTTACCTTAATTCAGCAGGCCCAACAACCTGGTTCTCTTTCAATGGTGTCCAAATCCATTTTTTAAGAGGATATGCAGAATCTGCTAAAATATGAATGCATAGATATACAGTATATATATATATAGATATAGATATAGATAGATAGATAGATAAACACACATCTTTCCATAAAGCAATGTATGACATAAAATAATGTTATGCATATGTCTTACTATGACATAGTTAATATATATCTTTTAAATGATTAACAATTTATTTATTTAATCAATTTCACCCCCTTAGACACATACATAAAGGATTATAAAGCAATGAAACAATAAAATGTCAAAATATTGAACACATGAAGGCATCATAATATATACATAAACACTTACCGAGGAGATGTCCTTCAGGCATTTGATTTGTCTCAAACAATCTCCACACACCAGAATTCCTGAGGATGTAGGCATCATGGCTACTTCCTGGGAACCCTGCCACAACATTTAATATGCGCATGTTTGCATCACATATAATCTGCACATTTAAGGAGTGGAAGTGTTTCCTATTTCTAAATATTATCTCCCTGTGCACAGGGGGTCTTAGGGCAATATGAGTGCAGTCAATGGCCCCAAGGACATTGGGTATGCCACCTAAAAGAAAAAAGTCCCTCTTAACATCACGCCAACCTCTGGGTGATGTGGGGAAAAAAATAAATTTTCTGCAATTATCATAAAGTCCATCAATAACTTTTGAAAGATGCTTAGAAAGAGTGGACTTATGCACCCCAGTTACAATGCCCCCTGTCACCTGAAAGGATCCAGAAGCCAAAAAATGAAGTGCCCCTAGTAGTTTGGTCATTCCAGGGACAGCCCTGCTTGAATAGCCCTGGCTTTCCAGCCTATCTTGCAACAGGGCATATAACTGATATATTTTCTCCCTGTTGAGCCTGAAACTTTCAAACACCTGCTGCTCATTCAGGGTTTCTATATCCAGCCTCACTCTGGGGATGTCAGGCCTACGCTGTCTAACTTCAGCATTGTCAGCTTCTCTCTCACCCTGCATTTTGAAATATCTGTTCTGAGGTTAGGCTAGGTGTGGTCTTTTTTTTATAGCTGTGTGTTGCTTGTTAACATATGTGAAACTGGTGATTGCAATGAATAACATGGGGGGGAGGGCTTATCTTCATCTCATCTAATCCTTAATTTAATGAACAGTTTGAAAGTATATACTTACTCATGACTTTTATTTTTGATATGAACTATAATTTCAAAATATATGTAGTTACATATCGGAAATTCAAAGACACTGAATGTAATTATTATATTTTTCAATTTAAATATATCAGCCTTTATCATAACAGTTAAAAGTAATTATTAAAATTATATGATTTATATAGGTCAAATATATATATACAATTATCATACATATATACATGTAGGAGAAGATTATTATTAGATAAAATTATATTTCTATATGTAATTTTTTTTTGATTTTCAATTTCAATGAGAAACAGGCCTCAAAAAGCTCTTTTTTCCTCCTTTACACCTAGTTGAGCTGGGGGTAATATGTCTCAATGTATCGACAGCCTCCGACAGTGTATTAACGGTTAGCGCTTTCAATGGAAACCTGGTATAATTTATCGATTAACGGCTTATATTACTTTCTATGGGACGCGAAAATCTTTTCGGCAGCCGAAGTCCGGAAGCCGATATTAACGTATAACGCGCCATTGGAAACAGTCGTTAAACGCTATTGCTTTCGACAGCATATTTAACGGTTTGCGAGTGCACGCAAACTGAATTACGACTCAATGGAAGCGAGGCCAATGTGTGCTAAGTGCTGCATGTGCTAGGTACTATGTGTGCTAGGTGCTACGTGTGCTAGGTACTATGTGTGCTAGGTGTCGCGTGTGCTAGGTACTATGTGTGCTAGGTGCTGCGTGTGCTAGGTGCTGCGTGTGCTAGGTGCTGCGTGTGCTAGGTACTATGTGTGCTAGGTGCTGCGTGTGCTAGGTGCTGCGTGTGCTAGGTACTATGTGTGCTAGGTGCCGTGTGTGCTAGGTGCTGCGTGTGCTAGGTGCTGCGTATGTTAGGTACTATGTGTGCTAGGTGCTGCGTGTGCTAGATACTATGTGTGCTAGGTGCTACGTGTGCTACGTACTATGTGTGCTAGGTGCTGCGTGTGCTAGGTACTATGTGTGCTAGGTGTTGTGTGTGCTAGGTACTATGTGTGCTAGGTATTGCGTGTGCTAGGTACTATGTGTGCTAGGTGCTGCGTGTGCTAGGTACTATGTGTGCTAAGTGCTGCGTGTGCTAGGTACTATGTGTGCTAGGTGCTGCGTGTGCTAGGTACTATGTGTGCTAGGTGCTGCGTGTGCTAGGTACTATGTGTGCTAGGTGCTGCGTGTGCTAGGTACTATGTGTGCTAGGTGCTGCGTGTGCTAGGTACTATGTGTGCTAGGTGCTGCGTGTGCTAGGTACTATGTGTGCTAGGTGCTGCGTGTGCTAGGTGCTATGTGTGCTAGGTGCTGCGTGTGCTAGGTACTATGTGTGCTAGGTGCTGCGTGTGCTAGGTACTGTGTGCTAGGTGCTGCGTGTGCTAGGTACTGTGTGCTAGGTGCTGCGTGTGCTAGGTACTATGTGTGCTAGGTGCTGCGTGTGCTAGGTACTATGTGTGCTAGGTGCTGCGTGTGCTAGGTACTATGTGTGCTAGGTGCTGCGTGTGCTAGGTGCTGCACGTGCTAGGTACTGCGTGTGCTAGGTGCTGCGTGTGCTAGGTACTGCGTGTGCTAGGTACTATGTGTGCTAAGTGCTGCATGTGCTAGGTACTATGTGTGCTAGGTGCTACGTGTGCTAGGTACTATGTGTGCTAGGTGTCGCGTGTGCTAGGTACTATGTGTGCTAGGTGCTGCGTGTGCTAGGTGCTGCGTGTGCTAGGTACTATGTGTGCTAGGTGCTGCGTGTGCTAGGTGCTGCGTGTGCTAGGTACTATGTGTGCTAGGTGCCGTGTGTGCTAGGTGCTGCGTGTGCTAGGTGCTGCATATGTTAGGTACTATGTGTGCTAGGTGCTGCGTGTGCTAGATACTATGTGTGCTAGGTGCTACGTGTGCTACGTACTATGTGTGCTAGGTGCTGCGTGTGCTAGGTACTATGTGTGCTAGGTGTTGTGTGTGCTAGGTACTATGTGTGCTAGGTATTGCGTGTGCTAGGTACTATGTGTGCTAGGTGCTGCGTGTGCTAGGTACTATGTGTGCTAAGTGCTGCGTGTGCTAGGTACTATGTGTGCTAGGTGCTGCGTGTGCTAGGTACTATGTGTGCTAGGTGCTGCGTGTGCTAGGTACTATGTGTGCTAGGTGCTGCGTGTGCTAGGTGCTGCGTGTGCTAGGTACTCTGTGTGCTAGGTGCTGCGTGTGCTAGGTGCTGCGTATGTTAGGTACTATGTGTGCTAGGTGCTGCGTGTGCTAGATACTGTGTGTGCTAGGTGCTACGTGTGCTACGTACTATGTGTACTAGGTGCTGCATGTGCTAGGTACTATGTGTGCTAGGTGTTGCCTGTGCTAGGTACTATGTGTGCTAGGTACTATGTGTGCTAGGTGCTGCGTGTGCTAGGTACTATGTGTGCTAGGTGCTGCGTGTGCTAGGTACTATGTGTGCTAAGTGCTGCGTGTGCTAGGTACTATGTGTGCTAGGTGCTGCGTGTGCTAGGTACATTGTGTGCTAGGTGCCGCGTGTGCTAGGTACTATGTGTGCTAGGGGCCGCGTGTGCTAGGTACTATGTGTGCTAGGTGCTGCGTGTGCTAGGTACTATGTGTGCTAGGTGCTGCGTGTGCTAGGTACATTGTGTGCTAGGTGCCGCGTGTGCTAGGTACTATATGTGCTAGGTGCCGCATGTGCTAGGTACTATGTGTGCTAGGTGCTGCGTGTGCTAGGTACTATGTGTGCTAGGTGCTGCGTTTGCTAGGTGCTGCGTATGTTAGGTACTATGTGTGCTAGGTGCTGCGTGTGCTAGGTACTATGTGTGCTAGGTGCTACGTGTGCTACGTACTATGTGTGCTAGGTGCTGCGTGTGCTAGGTACTATGTGTGCTAGGTGTTGCGTGTGCTAGGTACTATGTGTGCTAGGTGCTGCGTGTGCTAGGTACTATGTGTGCTAGGTGCTGCGTGTGCTAGGTACTATGTGTGCTAAGTGCTGCATGTGCTAGGTACTATGTGTGCTAGGTGCTGCGTGTGCTAGGTACTATGTGTGCTAGGTGCTGCGTGTGCTAGGTACTATGTGTGCTAGGTGCTGCGTGTGCTAGGTACTATGTGTGCTAGGTGCTGCGTGTGCTAGGTACTATGTGTGCTAGGTGCTGCGTGTGCTAGGTACTATGTGTGCTAGGTGCTGCATGTGCTAGGTACTATGTGTGCTAGGTGCTGCGTGTGCTAGGTACTATGTGTGCTAGGTGCTGCGTGTTCTAGGTACTATGTGTGCTAGGTGCTGCGTGTGCTAGATGCTGCATGTGCTAGGTACTATGTGTGCTAGGTGCTGCGTGTGCTAGGTACTATGTGTGCTAGGTGCTGCGTGTGCTAGGTACTATGTGTGCTAGGTGCTGCGTGTGCTAGGTACTATGTGTGCTAGGTGCTGCGTGTGCTAGATGCTGCATGTGCTAGGTACTATGTGTGCTAGGTGCTGCGTGTGCTAGGTACTATGTGTGCTAGGTGCCGCGTGTGCTAGGTACTATGTGTGCTAGGTGCTGCGTGTGCTAGGTACTATGTGTGCTAGGTGCTGCGTGTGCTAGGTGCTGCGTGTGCTAGGGACTATGTGTGCTAGGTGCTGCGTGTGCTAGGTGCTGCGTATGTTAGGTACTATGTGTGCTAGGTGCTGCGTGTGCTAGATACTGTGTGTGCTAGGTGCTACGTGTGCTACGTACTATGTGTACTAGGTGCTGCATGTGCTAGGTACTATGTGTGCTAGGTGTTGCCTGTGCTAGGTACTATGTGTGCTAGGTACTATGTGTGCTAGGTGCTGCGTGTGCTAGGTACTATGTGTGCTAGGTGCTGCGTGTGCTAGGTACTATGTGTGCTAAGTGCTGCGTGTGCTAGGTACTATATGTGCTAGGTGCTGCGTGTGCTAGGTACATTGTGTGCTAGGTGCCGCGTGTGCTAGGTACTATGTGTGCTAGGGGCCGCGTGTGCTAGGTACTATGTGTGCTAGGTGCTGCGTGTGCTAGGTACTATGTGTGCTAGGTGCTGCGTGTGCTAGGTGCTGCGTATGTTAGGTACTATGTGTGCTAGGTGCTGCGTGTGCTAGGTACTATGTGTGCTAGGTGCTACGTGTGCTACGTACTATGTGTGCTAGGTGCTGCGTGTGCTAGGTACTATGTGTGCTAGGTGTTGCGTGTGCTAGGTACTATGTGTGCTAGGTGCTGCGTGTGCTAGGTACTATGTGTGCTAGGTGCTGCGTGTGCTAGGTACTATGTGTGCTAAGTGCTGCATGTGCTAGGTACTATGTGTGCTAGGTGCTGCGTGTGCTAGGTACTATGTGTGCTAGGTGCTGCGTGTGCTAGGTACTATGTGTGCTAAGTGCTGCATGTGCTAGGTACTATGTGTGCTAGGTGCTGCGTGTGCTAGGTACTATGTGTGCTAGGTGCTGCGTGTGCTAGGTACTATGTGTGCTAAGTGCTGCGTGTGCTAGGTACTATGTGTGCTAGGTGCTGTGTGTGCTAGGTACTATGTGTGCTAGGTGCTGCGTGTGCTAGGTACTATGTGTGCTAGGTGCTGCGTGTGCTAGGTACTATGTGTGCTAGGTGCTGCATGTGCTAGGTACTATGTGTGCTAGGTGCTGCGTGTGCTAGGTACTATGTGTGCTAGGTGCTGCGTGTGCTAGGTACTATGTGTGCTAGGTGCTGCGTGTGCTAGATGCTGCATGTGGTAGGTACTATGTGTGCTAGGTGCTGCATGTGCTAGGTACTATGTGTGCTAGGTGCTGCGTGTGCTAGGTACTATGTGTGCTAGGTGCTGCGTGTGCTAGGTACTATGTATGCTAGGTGCTGCGTGTGCTAGCCTCTTTTTTAAAATAATCACTCACTCCTTTTGTCGCCTAGTATGTTTGCAGAATCTACTCCTCAATTTATGTGATCAATTTTATTTATATATTGTAAAGCAACTTATACAAACTTTGCTCTTTGGAGTACTAAATTTGAATTTATTCTATACGCCTCATCCCCCGCTCCCCCCCCCATAGCTAGAGCCCACGTCAGGGTTCAACCTAGGTGAATTACTTTCACCTCAATTCCTTGCAATTTACTTATGACTTACGATGTATCAATGTTTTGATGGCTATTGCAACTGGACCTGTGTATGTTTGAACAGGGGTCCTGCGTGTCCCCAAGTGTTACCTTTCATTCTAAAACTGAATAAAAATCCATTTAAAAAAAAAAAAAAAAAAAAAAAAGATATGTAATGGCTGCGGTGCTGTTTTAACGCTGAAATGACAATTTTTCAGAGTTAAAACACGAACGCAAAACTCGTAATCTAGGTGTATGTTTAATCACTTTGCAGAGGTTAAACACATGGTTCTATTAAAGCAATAGCGCAATAACAAAATTGCTCTAACAAAGAGTATTTTCTTTCTGTACTGTTATAGCCCTTTAATGCAGTTTAAAGCACCAAGCTCCTCATCACCTACTTTACTCTCAAGTACATAACTCACATAGAAAGAATAAATTAAATTATTCACCCTTCAGCATCTGTATAGCAGGACACCGAAAAGCACCGAGTTTTATGTTTTACCTGCTAACTGCTGTCTTGGGGCTCCTGAGAACAATATATGCAGATATAGACTTGCTAAGACACTAATGGCTAGATTTGGAGTTTTGTCGGTAACGACCCGAAAAACTAACGCCGGCTTTTTTCTGGCCGCACCATAAAAATAACTCTGGTATTGAGAGACCACATAAAGGCTGCGTTAGGCTCCAAAGAAGGAGCGTAGAGCATTTTTAACGCAGCTTCAACTCTCGATACCAGAGTTGCTTACAGACGCGGCCACCCTCAAAAACGTGCTCATGCACGATTCCCCCATAGGAAACAATGGAGCTGTTTGAGCTGAAAAAAAACCAAACACCTGCAAAAAAGCCGCGTTCAGCTCCTAGCGCAGCCCCATTGTTTGCTATGCGGTAACCCTTCCTACGTCTGCACTTAACACTCTAACATGTACCCCGAGTCTAAACACCCCTAACCTTACACTTATTAACCCCTAATCTGCCGCCCCCGCTATCGCTGACCCCTGCATATTATTATTAACCCCTAATCTGCCGCTCCGTAAACCGCCGCTACTTACATTATCCTTATGTACCCCTAATCTGCTGCCCTAACATCGCCGACCCCTATATTATATTTATTAACCCCTAATCTGCCCCCCACAACGTCGCCTCCACCTGCCTACACTTATTAACCCCTAATCTGCCGACCGGACCTGAGCGCTACTATAATAAAGTTATTAACCCCTAATCCGCCTCACTAACCCTATCATAAATAGTATTAACCCCTAATCTGCCCTCCCTAACATCGCCGACACCTAACTTCAAACATTAACCCCTAATCTGCCGACTGGAGATCACCGTTATTCTAATAAATGTATTAACCCCTAAAGCTAAGTCTAACCCTAACACTAACACCCCCTTAAGTTAAATATAATTTAAATCTAACAAATTAATTAACTCTTATTAAATAAATTATTCCTATTTAAAGCTAAATACTTACCTGTAAAATAAATCCTAATATAGCTACAATATAAATTATAATTATATTATAGCTATTTTAGGATTTATATTTATTTTACAGGTAACTTTGTATTTATTTTAACCAGGTACAATAGCTATTAAATAGTTAAGAACTATTTAATAGCTAAAATAGTTAAAATAATTACAAATTTACCTGTAAAAGAAATCCTAACCTAAGTTACAATTAAACCTAACACTAGACTATCAATAAATTAATTAAATAAACTACCTACAATTACCTACAATTAACCTAACACTACACTATCAATAAATTAATTAAATACAATTGCTACAAATAAATACAATTGAATAAACTAGCTAAAGTACAAAAAATAAAAAAGAACTAAGTTACAAAAAATAAAAAAATATTTACAAACATAAGAAAAATATTACAACAATTTTAAACTAATTACACCTACTCTAAGCCCCCTAATAAAATAACAAAGCCCCCCAAAATAAAAAAATGCCCTACCCTATTCTAAATTACTAAAGTTCAAAGCTCTTTTACCTTACCAGCCCTGAACAGGGCCCTTTGCGGGGCATGCCTCAAGAAATACAGCTCTTTTGCCTGTAAAAGAATAAATACAATACCCCCCCCCAACATTACAACCCACCACCCACATACCCCTAATCTAACCCAAACCCCCCTTAAATAAACCTAACACTAAGCCCCTGAAGATCATCCTACCTTGTCTTCACCTCACCGGGTATCACACCGATCCGTCCAGAAGAGCTCCTCCGATGTCCTGATCCAAGCCCAAGCGGGGGGCTGAAGAGGTCCATGATCCGGCTGAAGTCTTCATCCAAGCGGGGCAGAAGAGGTCTTCCATCCGATTGAAGTCTTCATCCAAGCGGCATCCATCCGGAGCGAAGCGGCAGCATCCTGAAGACCTCCACCGCGGAACATCCATCCTGGCCGACGACTGAACGAAGAATGACGGTTCCTTTAAATGACGTCATCCAAGATGGCGTCCCTCGAATTCCGATTGGCTGATAGGATTCTATCAGCCAATCGGAATTAAGGTAGGAATATTCTGATTGGCTGATGGAATCAGCCAATCAGAATCAAGTTCAATCCGATTGGCTGATCCAATCAGCCAATCAGATTGAGCTTGCATTCTATTGGCTGATCTCCGGTCGGCAGATTAGGGGTTAATAAGTGTAGGCAGGTGGAGGCGACGTTGTGGGGGGCAGGTTAGGGGTTAATAAATATAATACAGGGGTCGGCGGTGTTAGGGGCAGCAGATTAGGGGTACATAAGGATAACGTAGGTGGTGGTCGGCAGATTAGGGGTTAAAAAAAATTATTCGAGTGTCGGCAATGTGGGGGGACCTCGGTTTAGGGGTACATAGGTAGTTTATGGGTGTTAGTGTACTTTAGAGTACAGTAGTTAAGAGCTTTATAAACCGGCGTTAGCCCAGAAAGCTCTTAACTACTGACTTTTTTCCTGCGGCTGGAGTTTTGTCGTTAGATGTCTAACGCTCACTTCAGAAACGACTCTAAATACCGGAGTTAGAAAGATCCCATTGAAAAGATAGGATACGCAATTGACGTAAGGGGATCTGAGGTATGGAAAAGTCGCGGATGAAAAGTGAGCGTTAGACCCTATTTTGAGTGACTCCAAATACCGGCGGTAGCCTAAAATCAGCGTTAGGAGCCTCTAACGCTGGTTTTCACGGCTAACGCCAAACTCCAAATCTAGGTCTATGTTTCACAAGCAGGTGGCATTTTAGGAGATAAATAGTCATGTTTTTAACTTTGCTGCTGCTGTGATTGTGGGCAATATGTTAATAGACACATAAATGCTCCAGTAAATCTGAATTTGTTGTATGTTCTGTGTATCCACTCCCGGCATATGAAGAGCCTGATGTGTTAATTCCCTGCTAAACAAAGCCTATACATGGAGGTAATCACACATTACAAATTATGCAACACTATGCACCTCAAATATATATATATAAGGGCAGAAGCTATTCGAACTTATAACAGGTTGGATAAACAACTGAAACCGAAATATCCTCAATCGCCCATAAAATAGATCTATACTAAGGTGGTTTGGTTCCCTAAAAAGAAACTATAAGAAAGTGGATTGTCTCTGTGCAAAGTCATTTTTTAGCAAAATTTTTAAGCAACAATTTTGATACATGGTCATTGAAACATTTTTAGTATCTTGAATTTAGAAGACCACCAGTGGCATTCTGATTTTAAAGTGAATGTAAATTTCTAATAAACTACCAGTAGCCCTTAAAAGGGCTATTTGCAGGGCATTGCCCCAAGATAATCAGCTCTTTTTTTAAAAAAAAAAATACACAACCCCCCTTAACAGTAAAACCCCCCCACCAAACCCCCCCAAATAAAATAACCTAACACTAAAAACCCTAAACTACCCATTGCCCTGAAAATGGCATTTGTTGGGCATTGCCCTTAAAAGGGCATTCAGTTCTTTTACTGCCCATCCTATCTAAATAAAATAAAATAATAAAAAAAAAACCTTAAAAAACCCTAAGTCTAACCCCCAAGTGGTCCTCACCTGTCCTGAAGTCCGGCGGAGAAGGTCCTGTTCCAGGCGGTGAAGTCTTCTTTCAAGTGGCGACCTCTTCTTTTTTCTTCCAGGAACCAGCCGGCGCGGAGTTGAAGACTGACGACCCTGGAACTGATTTGAATAGCCAATAGAATTTCAGTAGCTCTTATCCTATTGGGTGATTTGAACAGCCAATAGGATTTCAGTAGCTCTCATCCTATTGCCTGATTTGAATTTGAAGGCTCAAATCAGCCAATAAGAATTCAAGGGACACCATTTTTAAATGCGTACCTTGAATTCCTATTCGGTGTACGGCGGAGATCGTATGAATAGGATCCTTCACGCTCCATGGCTTCAGTTCCAGGGTCGCCGGTCTTCAGCTCCGCGGTCATCGGTCTTCAACTCCGCCCTCCGCTCTGCGCCGGCTGGTTCCTGGAAGAAGAAAGAAGAGGTCGGCGCTTGGAAGAAGACTTCACTGCCTGGAACAGGACCTTCTCCGCCGGACTTCAGGACAGGTGAGGACCACTTTGGGGTTAGACTTTTTTTAAGGGTTTTTTATTTTTTTTTATTTTATTTAGATAGGGTGGGCAGTAAAAGAGCTGAATGCCCTTTTAAGGGCAATGCCCAACAAATGCCCTTTTCAGGGCAATGGGTAGTTTAGGGTTTTTAGTGTTAGGTTATTTTATTTGGGGGGGTTTGGTGGGTGGTGGGTTTTACTGTTGGGGGGTTGTGTATTTTTTTGAAAAAGAGCTGATTATCTTGGGGCAATGCCCTGCAAAAAGCCCTTTTAAGGGCTACTGGTTGTTTATTAGATTAGGGGGTGTTTTTATTTTGGGGGGGCTTTTTTATTTTCATAGGGATTATGTATAATTTTTGTAAAATTTGGTAATTTTCTTTATTATTTTCTGTAATCTTAGATTTTTTTATTTTCTGTAATTGTAGCTTAAAGGGACAGTCTACTCCAGAATTTTGATTAGACTGTCCCTTTAATTTATACTTAGTTTATTTGTATTTTTAAAGTAGTGTTAGTTTTTTTAATGTAATAGTAACTTTAGTATTTTGTTAATTAGGTAATTTGGGTTCATTTAGAGGGTGTGGGGTTAGGGGGGTTAGGGGTTAGGTTTATTGCGTTGTGGGCTTTGGCGGTTTAGGGGTTAATACTTTAATAGGTTATTGCGTTGTGGGCTTTGGCGGTTTAGGGGTTAATAGTTTTAATGAGTTTATTGAGTTGTGGGTTAATGGCGGATTAGGGGTTGATAGTTTTAATAGGTAGTTTGCGATGTGGGGGTTGGCAATTTAGTTATTACTTGCGGTGTGGGTTTGATGGCAGATATAGGGGTTAATAGTTTAATTAGGCTTATTGCGTTGTGGGGGGTTGTCGGTTTAGGGGTTAATACATTTATTATTAGTAGTGAGAGGGGGGGATTGCGGATATACGGGTTTTTACGTGTCGGGCTTATTTTTAGGAGGCGTGTAAGACTTTTACGGGAGATTTGTTATTTTATTTACTTTTCTTAGGCGCCGGCAGTTTCTAAAGTGCCGTAAGTCACTGGCGACTCCAGACATTTGTATTTACGCTTATTTCTGGACATCGCTAGTTTATCTGACTTACGGCACTTTATGAACTGCCGGCGCCGTATATGTAATACCCTGATGTGCGAGGTGAAATTACGGGCGGCGCGGGTTGCAGCACTTGCGCTGAAGCCTGCACCGTATATGTAATCACTCCCAACGTTTTTAGCGGGTGCAACACCTGGCTGATTTTACTGACTACCTGGCTAAAATTTTGCCAAATAATTTGTGCTTTGGATAGCAGAAAATGATATATTAGAAAATATTACACTTCTCCCACCTGGCTTCCTGACAAAGAATGCTGTAACATTTTAGACAGCATTGTTTTGCATCCCTTTCTGGCAGTTAAAGAGTTAAATTTAAAAACATAATGCTTCAATAGACTGAAATTATTTAAGATGTTTCAGAGCATTTTATTTGATCAAATAAAAAAAGTTATTGAGTTTAATCTTAAAGGGATAGGAAAGTCAAATTTAAACTTACATGATTCATATAGAGCATGCAATTTTAAGACACGTTAAAATTCACTTCTATTTTAGAATGTGTTTTGTTCTCTTAGTATCCCTTGTTGAAAAAGAATATGCACATATCCTACACCAGTGGGAGCTGCTGGTAATTGGTGCCTGCAGACATTTGTCTCTTGTGATTGGCTAACTAGGGGCCCCATTACATATGCGGCGTCACCCGCAAAAGCCGGCGACACCGTTTCTTGTGCTGTTTTAGTATCCTATATACAGCGCCACATATAAATGCGGCACGCATATATTTCACCAGTCGCCCGCAATTTTTACTCCCATAAGCTAACATGGGACCACGTCGCAAATCGGTATCCAATATTCAGTGCAAGGTCTTACGTGGCGAAAATGGAGAAATCTTACTCCATTTTCACCTCGCCACACAAGGCAGCCGCAGCAGGCCTTGCGCTGAGTATGGGAGCACCGTAACTCCCGAAAATGCCTGCAAAAATAAACTAACACCTAACGCATGCGCAATATCTATCTACCTGTCAACCGCAATCCCCAACCGCGATAAATAATAAAGTGTATTAACCCCTATATCCGCCATCAAACCCACAACGCAAGTAATAACAAAATTATTAACCCCTAAATCAGCCAACCCCAACATCGCAAACTACCTATTAAAA
This sequence comes from Bombina bombina, assembly GCF_027579735.1. Lineage (NCBI taxonomy): Eukaryota > Metazoa > Chordata > Amphibia > Anura > Bombinatoridae > Bombina > Bombina bombina. Next base: position 130,759,786 of record NC_069510.1, read on the forward strand.
CTATTAACCCCTAATGCGCCATTAACCCACAACACAAACTGCCTATTAAAGAATTAACCCCTAAACCGCCAAAGTCCACAACGCAAATAAATTACTAAGCCCCCTAACCTAACACCCCCTAACCTAACACCCCCTAAATGTACCTAAATTACAAAATACTAAAGTTACTATTAAAATAAAAAAAACTAACACTACTTTAAAAATAACAATAAACTAAGTATAAATTAAAGGGACAGTCTAATCAAAATTCTGGAGTAGACTGTTCCTTGAAGATACAATTACAGAAAATAAAGAAATCTAAGATTACATAAAATAAAAAACAAAATTACCAAATTTTATAAAATTATACCTAATTCCTATGAAAATAAAAAAGCCCCCCCACCAAAAAATAAAAACACCCCCTACTCTAAGAATAAACTACCAGTAGCCCTTAAAAGGGCTTTTTGCAGGGCATTGCCCCAAGATAATCAGCTCTTTTACATCAAAATACACAAAGTCCCCCTAACAGTAACCCCCACCCACCCACCAACCCCCCAAAATAAAAAACCTAACACTAAAAAACCTAAACTACCCATTGCCCTGAAAAGGACATTTGTTTGGTCATTGCCCTTAATAGGGTGTTTAGCTCTTTTACTGCCCATCCCTAATCTAAATAAAACAAACCCTCCAAAAAACCCTTTAAAAACCTGTCTAACCCCCAGGTTAATACTCACCATTCCTGAAGTCCGACGGAGAAGGTCCTGTCCCATGCGGTGAAGTGTTCTTCCAAGCAGCGACCTCTTCTTCCAGGAACAATCCGGCGTGGAGCGGAGGGCGGAGCTGAAGACCGGCGACCCTAGAACTGAAGACCGGCGACCGCGGAGCCATGGAGCGTGGAGGATCCTCTTCGTACGATCGCTTAAAGGGACAGTCTACACCAGAATTTTAATTTTGATTAGACTGTCCCTTTAATTTATACTTAGTTTATTTTTATTTTTAAAGTAGTGTTAGGTTTTTTTATTTTAATAGTAACTTTAGTATTTTGTAATTTAGGTAACTTGGGTACATTTAGGGGGTGTTAGGTAAGGAGGCTTACTAATTTATTTATTTGCGTTGTGGGCTTTGGCGGTTTAGGGGTTAATTCTTTAATAGGCAGTTTGTGTTGTGGGTTAATGGCGGATTAGGGGTTAATAGTTTTAATAGGTAGTTTGCGATGTTGGGGTTGGCGGATTTAGGGGTTAATAATTTAGTTATTACTTGTGTTGTGGGTTTGATGCCGGACATAGGGGTTAATAGTTTAATTAGGCATATTGTGTTGTGGGGGTTGTCTGGATAACAAGAGAAATTTGATAATAGAAGTAAATTGGAAAGTTGTTTAAAATTGTATGCTCTGTCTGAATCATGAAAGAACATTTTTGGGTTTACTATCCCTTTAAGCGATTCATTCTACAGAAAGAATATTTAACAATGACACTAAAATAAAAATCGACTGGCTACTTTTAAAACTTAGGCCTAGATTTAGAGTTGGGCGGTAGCCGTCAAAACCAGCGTTAGAGGCTCCTAACGCTGGTTTTCACCGCCCGCTGGTATTTGGAGTCAGTCAGGAAAGGGTCTAACGCTCACTTTGCAGCCGCGACTTTTCCATACCGCAGATCCCCCTACGCCATTTGCGTATCCTATCTTTTCAATGGGATCTTTCTAACGCCGGTATTTAGAGTCTTGGCTGAAGTGAGCGTTAGAAATCTAACGACAAAACTCCAGCCGCAGAAAAAAGCCAGGAGTTAAGAGCTTTCTGGGCTAATCCGGTTCATAAAGCTCTTAACTACTGTGCTCTAAAGTACACTAACACCCATAAACTACCTATGTACCCCTAAACCGAGGTCCTCCCACATCGCCGCCACTCTATTAAAATAATTAACCCCTAATCTGCCGCTCCGTACACCGCCGCCAGCTACGTTATCCCTATGTACCCCTAATCTGCTGCCCCTAACATCGCCGACCCCTATATTATATTTATTAACCCCTAATCTGCCGCCCCCGCTATCGCTGACACCTGCATATTTTTTTAACCCCTAATCTGCCGCTCCGTACACCGGCGCAACCTACATTATACCTATGTACCCATAATCTGCTGCCCCTAACATCGCCGACCCCTATATTATATTTATTAACCCCTAATCTGCCGCCCCCAATGTCGCCTCCACCTACCTACAATATTTAACCCCTAATCTGTCGACCGGATCTCACCGCTACTATAATAAATGTATTAACCCCTAAAGCTAAGTCTAACCCTAACACTAACACCCCCCTAAGTTAAATATAATTTAAATCTAAAGAAATAAATTAACTCTTATTAAATAAATTAATCCTATTTAAAGCTAAATACTTACCTGTAAAATAAACCCTAATATAGCTACAATATAAATTATAATTATATTGTAGCTATTTTAGGATTAATATTTATTTTACAGATAACTTTGTAATTATTTTAACCAGGTACAATAGCTATTAAATAGTTAATAACTATTTAATAGCTACCTAGTTAAAATAATTATAAAATTACCTGTAAAATAAATCCTAACCTAAGTTACAATTAAACCTAACACTACACTATTAATAAATTAATTAAATAAAATACCTACAATTATCTACAATTAAACCTAACACTACACTATCAATAAATTAATTAAATAAAATAACTACAATTAAATACAATTAAATAAACTAACTAAAGTACAAAAAATAAAAAAGAACTAAGTTACAAAAAATAAAAAAATATTTACAAACATTAGAAAAATATTACAACAATTTTAAACTAATTACACCTACTCTAAGCCCCCTAATAAAATAACAAAGACCCCAAAATAAAAAAATGCCCTACCCTATTCTAAAATTAAAATAGAAAAGCTCTTTTACCTTACCAGCCCTTAAAAGGGCCCTTTGCGGGGCATGCCCCAAAGAATTCAGCTCTTTTGCCTGTAAAAAAAAACATACAATACCCCCCCCAACATTACAACCCACCACCCACATACCCCTAATCTAACCCAAACCCCCCTTAAATAAACCTAACACTAAGCCCCTGAAGATCTCCCTACCTTGCCTTCACCTCGCCGGGTTCACCGATCCGTCCACCGAAGTCTTAATCCAAGCCTCCGAAGTCTTGATCCAAGCCCAAGCGGGGGGCTGAAGAGTGACGTCCATCCTCCGGCTGAAGTCTTGATCCAAGCGGGCAGAAGAGAACATCCGGACCGGCAAACATCTTCATCCAAGCCGCATCTTCTATGTTCTTCAATCCGATGACGACCGGCTGATCTTCAAGACCTCCAGCGCGGATCCATCCATCTTCACCGACGACTTCCCGACGAATGACGGTTCCTTTAAGGGACGTCATCCAAGATGGCGTCCCTCGAATTCCGATTGGCTGATCGGATTCTATCAGCCAATCGGAATTAAGGTAGGAAAATTCTGATTGGCTGATGGAATCAGCCAATCAGATTCAAGTTCAATCCGATTGGCTGATCCGATCAGCCAATCAGATTGAGCTTGCATTCTATTGGCTGATCGGAACAGCCAATAAAATGCGATCTCAATCTGATTGGCTGATTGGATCAGCCAATTGGATTGAACTTGAATCTGATTGGCTGATTCCATCAGCCAATCAGAATTTTCCTACCTTAATTCCGATTGGCTGATAGAATCCTATCAGCCAATCGGAATTCGAGGGACGCCATCTTGGATGACGTCCCTTAAAGGAACCGTCATTCGTCGGGAAGTCGTCGGTAAAGATGTTTGCCGGTCCGGATGTCCTCTTCTGCCCGCTTGGATCAAGACTTCAGCCGGAGGATGGATGTCTTCAGCCCCCCGCTTGGGCTTGGATCAAGACTTCGGAGGCTTGGATCAAGACTTCAGTGGACGGATCGGTGAACCCGGCGAGGTGAAGACAAGGTAGGGACATCTTCAGGGGCTTAGTGTTAGGTTTATTTAAGGGGGATTTGGGTTAGATTAGGGGTATGTGGGTGGTGGGTTGTAATGTTGGGGGGGGTTATTGTATGTTTTTTTTACAGGCAAAAGAGCTGAATTCTTTGGGGCATGCCCCGCAAAGGGCCCTTTTAAGGGCTGGTAAGGTAAAAGAGCTTTTCTATTTTAATTTTAGAATAGGGTAGGGCATTTTTTTTGGGGGGGGGTCTTTGTTATTTGCTTAGGGGGCTTAGAGTAGGTGTAATTAGTTTAAAATTGTTGTAATATTTTTCTAATGTTTGTAAATATTTTTTATTTTTTGTAACTTAGTTCTTTTTTATTTTTTGTACTTTAGTTAGTTTATTTAATTGTATTTAATTGTAGGTATTTTATTTAATTAATTTATTGATAGTGTAGTGTTAGGTTTAATTGTAACTTAGGTTAGGATTTATTTTACAGGTAATTTTGTAATTATTTTAACTAGGCAGCTATTAAATAGTTATTAACTATTTAATAGCTATTGTACCTGGTTAAAATAATTACAAAGTTGCCTGTAAAATAAATATTAATCCTAAAATAGCTACAATATAATTATAATTTATATTGTAGCTATATTAGGGTTTATTTTACAGGTAAGCATTTAGCTTTAATTAGGATTAATTTATTTAATAAGAGTTAATTTATTTCGTTAGATAAAAATTATATTTAACTTAGGGGGGTGTTAGTGTTAGGGTTAGACTTAGCTTTAGGGGTTAATACATTTATTATAGTAGCGGTGAGATCCGGTCGGCAGATTAGGGGTTAATTATTGTAGGTAGGTGGAGGCGACGTTGGGGGCGGGAGATTAGGGGTTAATAAATATAATATAGGGGTCGGCGGTGTTAGGGGCAGCAGATTAGGGGTACATAGGGATAACGTAGGTTGCGGCGGTGTACGGAGCGGCAGATTAGGGGTTAATAATAATATGCAGGTGTCAGCGATAGCGGGGGTGGCAGATTAGGGGTTAATAAATATAATATAGGGGACGGCGGTGTTAGGGGCAGCAGATTAGGGGTACATAGGTATAATGTAGGTTGCGGCGGTGTACGAAGTGGCAGATTAGGGGTTAATAATAATATGCAGGGGTCAGCGATAGCGGGGGCTGCAGATTAGGGGTTAATAAGTGTAAGGTTAGGGGTGTTTAGACTCGGGGTTCATGTTAGGGTGTTAGGTGCAGACTTAGGAAGTGTTTCCCCATAGGAAACAATGTAGCTGCGTTAGGAGCTGAACGCTGCTTTTTTGCAGGTGTTAGGTTTTTTTTCAGTTCAAACAGCCCCATTGTTTCCTATGGGGAAATTGTGCACGAGCACGTTTTTGAAGCTGGCCGCGTCCGTAAGCACAGCTGGAATTTAGAGTTGCAGTGACGGTAAATATGCTCTACGCTCCCTTTTTGTAGCCTAACGCAGCTCTTCTGTGAACTCTAAATACCAGCGGTATTTAAAAGGTGCGGGAGAAAAAAAGCCAGCGTAGTTAACGCACCCCTTTGGCCGCAGAACTCTAAATCTAGCCGTTAGATTTTTCTGCAACTTGAATAAATAATTATAAAACAGGAATCTGAGCATAACATTAAAGCTGTAATCTGCAATCCTCTCCACCTACTACATTTTTTTTAAAAAGGGAGGTTGGGAAAGACACTGATATTTACCTCTAAAAGAGAAACTGTCTTTACAAAAGAGATGAATTAGGAAGATATGGAAGTGACAATAGCATCTGATTGGCTGAACTGCAGATTTAGTCCCTGTTTCTCTCCTACGTTCAACTGTGTTACTTTGTAGTGTTTTATTTATACACTGTATCGTGATTGTGTTCAAGCCATGAGTGTATTTTCATATTTATTTAAAAATAAGCACACAAATGGAGGCATATTGCGCACTGAAAGGTATCTCAAAATGACATCTGAAAAACAAGTATAAACTTCAATCCTTGCTTGTAAACCACATTAAAGTTATTGTTGTTGCAGGGTGCTTAGACAGAAAGTGTGTACATAAAACATACTTCTATGTTTGGGCTATGTTTGCTCTTTTTGCCTATTCGCCAGCGAGCTGATGGAGAACATTTGTACGTAATTAGGTGCATATTTGCGTGATTGAAACAAGTTCACTTCAATAGCAATTTTCCCCAATACACCTAGTAAAAGCATTGAATATACAAGCCCAAATTGTTTACTGTAACAATCTATCCATCTGGGGAAGTGTAGTTACTTGTGTTGCTTCTCATGTTTTTGAATAGTGGCTGCAGATTTCAAGTGGATTTGCCTTATTGCTTGAGTTTAGATAAGGATTACATTTCTCCGTTTCTAAGAGCAGGAGAGCATAAGGTTATTTTTAAAATAGTATTGTGACTGAAATATGTACAGAAAATATGAAGCAGAGAAACACTTCTAAATCTGTAAGTGAAACAGAACACTTCTACTAAAAGCTCTGTATCAAAAGATTTCCACCACTGATACTCCTGCAGATTAATAAAGCAATCATTTGGTTAGGAGCACAACTTACCTCTCGGATAGCTAGAACAATAAACAATATTTAAAAAAAAAAAAAAAACTAAATCTGAAGCTTGAAGAGGAAACCAAAATAGTTAAACTCATATTATTGCCCTCATATTCCAAGTTCAAAGTAAAAATGTTTCACTTGAGCGAAAGCCTCAGACACACTAACACCAGAAGTTTGACGTGCTAATGTCTACAGTGCAGGCTACAAAACCCTGTTCTGGCTTTTGAGCATTTGCTAACCGAAAGTGCATTAACCAAGTGCGCTATACTTTTTTATATATAAAAACTAAATATATATGCAAGAGGTGGATTGTGCTAATAGTTATTAAGAGGATGATAGAAATATACTTCAAATGTCCTCTTATTTACAGTGATATAATTCGCCTCTTTCAGGTGTCCACTTACTTGTCTTAAAGAAATACAGGGAGTGCAGAATTATTAGGCAAATGAGTATTTTGACCACATCATCCTCTTTATGCACGTTGTCTTACTCCAAGCTGTATAGGCTCGAAAGCCTACTACCAATTAAGCATATTAGGTGATGTGCATCTCTGTAATGAGAAGGGGTGTGGTCTAATGACATCAACACCCTATATCAGGTGTGCATAATTATTAGGCAACTTCCTTTCCTTTGGCAAAATGGGTCAAAAGAAGGACTTGACAGGCTCAGAAAAGTCAAAAATAGTTAGATATCTTGCAGAGGGATGCAGCACTCTTAAAATTGCAAAGCTTCTGAAGCGTGATCATCGAACAATCAAGCGTTTCATTCAAAATAGTCAACAGGGTTGCAAGAAGCGTGTGGAAAAACCAAGGCGCAAAATAACTGCCCATGAACTGAGAAAAGTCAAGCGTGCAGCTGCCAAGATGCCACTTGCCACCAGTTTGGCCATATTTCCGAGCTGCAACATCACTGGAGTGCCCAAAAGCACAAGGTGTGCAATACTCAGAGACATGGCCAAGGTAAGAAAGGCTGAAAGACGACCACCACTGAACAAGACACACAAGCTGAAACGTCAAGACTGGGCCAAGAAATATCTCAAGACTGATTTTTCTAAGGTTTTATGGACTGATTAAATGAGAGTGAGTCTTGATGGGCCCGATGGATGGGCCCGTGGCTGGATTGGTAAAGGGCAGAGAGCTCCAGTCCGACTCAGACGCCAGCAAGGTGGAGGTGGAGTACTGGTTTGGGCTGGTATCATCAAAGATGAGCTTGTGGGCCTTTTCGGGTTGAGGATGGAGTCAAGCTCAACTCCCAGTCCTACTGCCAGTTTCTGGAAGACACCTTCTTCAAGCAGTGGTACAGGAAGAAGTCTGCATCCTTCAAGAAAAACATGATTTTCATGCAGGACAATGCTCCATCACACGCGTCCAAGTACTCCACAGCGTGGCTGGCAAGAAAGGGTATAAAAGAAGAAAATCTAATGACATGGCCTCCTTGTTCACCTGATCTGAACCCCATTGAGAACCTGTGGTCCATCATCAAATGTGAGATTTACAAGGAGGGAAAACAGTACACCTCTCTGAACAGTGTCTGGGAGGCTGTGGTTGCTGCTGCACGCAATGTTGATGGTGAATCCATGGATGGCAGGCTTTTGAGTGTCCTTGCAAAGAAAGGTGGCTATATTGGTCACTGATTTGTTTTTGTTTTGTTTTTGAATGTCAGAAATGTATATTTGTGAATGTTGAGATGTTATAGGTTTCACTGGTAAAAATAAATAATTGAAATGGGTATATATTTGTTTTTTGTTAAGTTGCCTAATAATTATGCACAGTAATAGTCACCTGCACACACAGATATCCCCCTAAAATAGCTATAACTAAAAATAAAATAAAAACTACTTCCAAAACTATTCAGCTTTGATATTAATGAGTTTTTTGGGTTCATTGAGAACATGGTTGTTGTTCAATAATAAAATTAATCCTCAAAAATACAACTTGCCTAATAATTCTGCACTCCCTGTAGTCTAGTCAAAATTAAACTTTTATGATTCAGATAGGGCATGCAAATCTAAACAACTTTCCAATGTACTTTTATCATCAAATTTGCATTGTTCTCTTGGTATTCTTAGTTAAAAGCAAAATCTAGGTAGGCTCATATGCTAATTTATAAGACCTTGATGGCCGCCTCTAATCTGAGTGCATTTTGACAGTTTTTCAAAGCTATAGGGAATTAGTGCATGTGTGCCATATAGATAAAATTGTGTTCATGCCCGTGGAGTTACCTAAGAATCAGCACTGATTGGCTAAAATGTATGTCTATCAAAAGAACTGAAATAAGGGGCAGTCTGCAGAGACTTAGATACAAGGTAATTACAGAGGTAAAAAGTATATTAATTTAAGTGTGTTATGCAAAACTGGGGAATGGGTAATAAAGTGATAATTTTTATTTTTGAACAATATAAATTCTAGTGTAGACTGTACCTTTAATCTAAATCAATATGAGGTAAGTAATGCGTATCCAATAAAACTCCTCCCAAAGTCAGGTATAAGATTGGAATCAGGTTTGTATTTTCTCAGGCTCTTGGAATCAGAAATGTAGAAAATTCCTTTTATTCAATATACACCTATAAAATCAGCTCACATATCACTGATAGCCCCTTCTTTTTTAAGGCTGCACTTGTGGTGGCACTTATGGAAAACTAAATATCCAGGCTTGCAGCAGATTTTCTAGGTGTAGTTTTCTAGGTGTAGTTAATGTCCTGCCTCCCCTTTCGGTCTGGCTACAGCTCCCAAAAATTCTGGGAGCTCTGTTGTCTGTAGTTCGACCTCAAGGAATTTCTGTACTTCCTTACTTGGACATTCTAATTCAGGCTCTCTCTTTTCATCTGGCTGTGGCTCACACTCAGATTGTATTTAATTTGCTTTAGACTCACGGTTGGAAAATAAATCTTCTATAAAGCCCTTTAACTCCACAAACCTGTGTGTCTTTTTTGGGTTCATAATCTATTCAGCAGTTATGCGTCTGTGTCTGTCCTGACAGATCACCACATATGGAAGATGCAACAGGCCTGTGCCATTCTGCAGCTGAATCCTCTACCATCCGCTGCCCAGTGCATGGTAGCTGCCTTAGATGCAGTTCTATTTGCGAGAATTTATGTCAGTTTAAGAAATTTCCAGAAGGAGACCCAAATGCTAGGGCGAACTTAAACAACACCCTTGCACTCAGAGTTTAATCCAGGACGTGACCCTATGACAACCTCCAAAAAACAATGTACTCACGATATGGAACAGGGTTAGCCTGTGTCCAAAGTAATTCAAGATATCAGCCAGATAGACTTCTGAATAAGGAACTGGTTTCAGGAAATGTCTTCCACAGAATCAGGAGAGCAGGGATAGTCCACTTATACTCAGACAGAAGAAGGGTAAAACAAGAAAAGTTAATAATGCAGGAGTAGGTAATTTGTTATCAGGCAGTTTGAGGGTTAACACTGTGTAGACAGTCCTTGCAGAGTTTGCAACAGGTTATCAGGCAGTTTGAGGGTTAACACTGAATAGTCAGAACTTGCAGAGTTTGATAACAGTATATCAGGTAGTTTGAGGGTTAACACAGAATAATCAGTACCTGCAGAGTCTGGCAACAGTATATCAGGTAGTTTGAAGGTTAACACAGATTAATCAGTACTTGCTAAGATTGGCAACAGGATATCAAGCAGTTTGAAGGATTACACTGAATAAACAGTATTTGCAGAGTTTGGCAGTATCTTAAAATGCAGTTTGAAGGTTTACACTGAATAAACAGTATTTGCAGAGTTTGGCAGTAGGTTAACATGCAGTTTGAGAGTTTCACAGAATAAACAGTATTTGCAGAGTTTGGCAACAGGTTAACATGAAGTTTGAGAGTTTCACAGAATAAACAGTATTTGCAGAGTTTGGCAGCAGGTTAACATGCAGTTTGAGAGTTTCACAGAATAAACAGTATTTGCAGAGTTTGGCAGCAGGTTAACATGCAGTTTGAGAGTTTCATAGAATAAACAATATTTGCAGAGTTTGGCAGCAGGTTAACATGCAGTTAGAGAGTTTCACAGAATAAACAGTACTTGCAGAGTTTGGCAGCAGGTTAACATGCAGTTAGAGAGTTTCACAGAATAAACAGTACTTGCATTGTTTGGAAACAGGTAATCAGGAAGTTTGAAGGTTAACCTAGCATAGTCAGTCCTTGAAGAGATTGGCAACAGAAAATCATCATTTAGTTTCCGCAGTGAATTCCTCACAGAAGCCACAAAGAGGAACAAACAAACAGGCACTGAAGAAACAGGAAGCCTGGAATAAAAAGCCTGGTCGTGACATCATCAGGAAGGGGCGGCACAGACTACCTGTCAATCAAGCACACAGAGAGGACTGCCAGAGCTTCCCAGCGGCCGAGTGTGACAATTTATCTTCAGGTCCTCCAATTACAGATGCTGCATCAATAGAATGGGGACCACAATGATCTGTTTAAGAAGATTCTGTTAAATCACAGGACAAGGCAGTCCTTATCTTGGTGGCAGACTCACCAGTCCTTGGTTCAGGGAGCCTCCTTTCTTCTGCCAGTGTGTGTAGCATTTTCAACACAGGCCATTCTGTTAGGTTTGGGTGCAGTCAGCCTGATGAAACGACTATTTGTTGAGAAACGCGTTGCTGGACACATGTTTTTATCTGTTTATACTCAATAAATGTCTCTTTGAGTATATCACACCTGTTTGTATTTTAATATTGTTGCCGCTAGTGCAACTTTGGTCCTGTTCCTGATTCCTCTGTGGAGGTTTGCTGTGCCGAGTTTCCATCCGCCTGATTGGCTCCCCTGCTGGGTCGACTCTGACGCTGTCTGCCGAGTGACGTCTGCTGTAGCGTGTCGAGCTTGCGCTTGTCTGACGGGCGACTTTTGGTTCCGTCCTGCTTGTCTGGGTACTTGGTGTACCGCCGCTCTTGTGAGTAACACTCTGTGTGGGGGGTTTCGCTGCTACTGCTCTCCTATGTTGTACAAGACGATACTTGTCCCATGAGGCGCCTCTTCTATCTGTCTTCCACAGGTTCCCGACTTTCATCCACAACATTCTAAGAGAGCTGCCTGGATTGCCGCCACTGAATCCGTCACCTACACCTGTATCTGATCATTTGCGCACTTCTCTAGAGACTCCTATTGATCTCTTGTATTTCAATAAATATTCTGGATCTTTGTGTAATATTTAGGGCTCACCAGAGTTGACCCAATCTTGGATAAATATCTTTCCTGTAGTGTCCTTAGTGATAATGGAAGTGTCCCACATCATCAGTTTGGCAGAACGCCATCATTTCATGATTTCTGTCATCCACATTCTAGGTGTGAACAATTGGGAGGAAGACTTTCTTAGTTGACAGTCTCTTCACCCAGGGGAATGGTCTCTGAATCAGGATGATTTCAACCAAATTGTGAGACACCTGGGTCTGCCAGAGATAGACCTCATGGTCTCTCAATTGAATGACAAACTGCCTCAGTTTTGTGCCAGTTTTTCGTGACCCTTTTGCAAAAGTCTGATAGATGTCCTAGTGATTCCCTGGTCGTTCAGTATAATTAATAATTTTCATCCACTCATCAGGAACAAGCCTTAACAATTTTGATTGCTCTGGCGTGGCCTCACAGTATTTGGTTTGCGGATCTCGTTCAGATGTCCTTATACCCATCTTGGAGACTTCCTCTAAGAAAGGATCTTTGCTCTCAAGGCCATTTCTTTTATCAATAGCTCAAAACTATTAATTTGATGGCATGGCGATTGCTTAATTCTGTGTAAGAGAGTTTTTTTTCTGACAAGGTTATTGATACCTTGATTCAAGCTAGGAAACCGGTTACCAAACGTATTTATAACAGGGTCTGTAAAACCTTTCTTTGTGTGGTGATCCCGCAAAGGTTATTCTTCAAGAATTCTTAAAGTTATTAAGTTCCCGTAGGGAGGTGTAGATAAAGGTTTGTCAGCTTGTTCACTGAAGCGTTAGATTTCAGCTCTATTTTATTTAATAAGAAAATTGCTAAAATTCATGACTTTCAGGCATTTGTTCAAGCTCTAATTAGAATTAAACAAATTATTTGTCCAGTTTGTCATCCTTGGAATCTTAATCTGGTTTAAAGTGTTCTTCAAATTCCTCTTTTTGAGCTGTTGCGTGGTTTAAAGAGACCATCATCTTTTATCCCAGAAGGTTCTTTTTCTTCTAGCTATTTATTCAGATAGAAGAGTTTCTGAGCTTTTAGCTTTGTCATGCAAGCGTCCTTTTCTAATTTTTATCATGATGTTTTTGGTACTAGCTATTCTTTTCTTGTACAGATACTACCAATTGTGGTTCCTTCTTGTCCATCTCCTAAGAAAACTATGGCTGTTACTTTAGCAGTTTGGCTTAAAGCTTTAAGGCTTATTTGTTCATGGGGAAAACACATTACTGCTCATTCCACTTATTTAAAAATATCCTTGTGAAAGTTATAAAATGACTACATAGTAATAGAAGAACAGTGCATAGCCTGTCCATCCTAGCAATCTAAAATATGCATTTAGATGGGTTAGCAGTGCTGCAGATGGAAATAGATTGAAAGCTGCAACTAAGTGATCTCCTGTAAAAACATAATTTTAATCATTCCTGTACTGTTAGTGACAATCACAACAGTGTGAGAAATCAAATATGAAAAATTAAATATAAAAACATGCCATTTGCAGATGTTGTTATCCTGATGTTCCTATAGAAGTATGCCCATCCTGACAATATACATTTAGCATTCATGTGGTTACTGAGTGTTGAGGATGTCTTGTGATGACAATAGGTTAATGTCACACATGCAAATTAGTATTCTCCTTGCCAAGTGAATGGGTTGCATGAATAGAACTATCCTGTAACCTTAAGAGGTGTGAAGAGGGTCATTGCAGTATGTGTCAGCTTTCTATTTTGAAAAAAGTCTGTTATCACACAAAAAGTTTCTGTTGAAAATACCTTAGCGGGTTTCTAACAAATAATATGATATAGAAGAGAAACTTGGCTCCCAATTCGCCTGGTAAGAAAAAAATGTTTTTGTAAGCCAATAGCCGATAGATTGTGAAAGACTAAGTAATGAATTAATACAATATGACAATTGCTTATGTTGCTTGATTTTGCTGTAAAATACCTTGTGTTAACATATGTGCGTGTCCCACACTCCATAGTGAGATTGTGTTCTTACTGCCTGACTCATATCATACTCTTAGAGCAGTGTGCAAGCCTGTTGACATCTCACATCGACAACAATGTACTGGTTCAGCCCATTTACAGTATGTTGCATCATACTCCTGTTACAGAATTGCCTTTTTGGTATATTTAGGGAGAGTGTGAGAAGCACAATTTTTACAGCAAAAGTAAAGTATTTTATCAAAGGAACATAGATAATTTAGGTGTATGGACATGTAGCTTCATTAACTTATTTTTTTGTCCTCTTATATAAAAGTGCAAAAAGAACATGCTCTTCTTGGGACATTTTTTTATTGTACTGCTGCTTGCATATAAACACATAGTTGAAGTCAGTTCCAGATCAGCAATGCTAGCTGAGCACATCTGGTGAGCCAATGAGAAGAGACATATGTGTGCAGCCACCAATCACCAGCTAGCTCCCAGTAGTGCATTGCAGCTCCTGAGCCTACCTATTTATAAAATAGTCTCTTAAAATTGCTGCTCTATCTGATCAATGAAAGTTTATCATCTTGGGGGGCGGAGTCTAGCCACGCTGGAAGATGGCTGCTAATTAGAAGGGCTCCCATCTCCTATACCAGTTTATAGCACAATTCAAGGATGTTAAATACCCTTCCTACCCCTTCTCACTACTATCATTTATAATATCTCCCTCTGATCGCAACGGTCACTTACCGAGCACAAGATTCTGCACGCAAGTTTTGGGATCCCCTCTGCGGCCTAGCACGGCAGGGAGAGTTAAGCCTAATCACACTCCTCTATATATTTGGAAGAATAGGCGCCAGCAGTTAAGCAGCCCTCCCATCGATCGCACCTACGATAGGCTTTGTGACACCTAAGAGGGGAAGAAGCATCGGAGCCTACTGTACCGGGTCTGAGTGACAAGCGCTCCAGACCGGGAGTTGCCGGAGCACTCACGACCGCATCATACCCAGCTTTGAGGACACGCTGACTACCGGGTAAGGCCGCAACCATTTGTCTCTCCCCGCTCAGCAAACACTGTTCAGCTCCTATACATGGAGTTAGGGTATTTGCTCTATTCACCTCCATCACGAACAGCCCAGAGACATCCCATAGATCTAGTTGTTCCCAGGATTTGACCGGCCTCAGTCACAGTTAAAGACTGCATAGATTGTGACACTTTCAGTTACTCATGCAAAGATTCTAGTACATCGATAAAACCCATGCAGCAATAAAACAGATGTATAATAAACACGCTTAAATCTCAGCAGTGACTTATAAAGTTTTATAAAGTTTTATTTGACCTCACTGCCATACCCTGGTGCAGCTCATAGGTAATGCCTTGTAAGAGACAGCAAAAAGGAGAAAAGGCCTCAGCAACTAAGACCTTAAATCAATACTTAAAACCCAAGGAGCATTCTCCCACGTGTGCAAAGAACACGCCAGAAACATTGCCAAACATGTCTTCCTCTGCACGAACGGGCGACTCTGAAAATAGCCCATATGTCACCAAAAATGACCTTACGCACCTATCATCTAAAGATGACATAAAAGTGGTATTGCACGAAATGCGTACACTTTTTGGAGATCTCAGGAAGGATCTCAGTGCGATTGACAGACGGGTGGTATCCCTAGAAGAAAATCGCAGTACACTACAGGCTGAGATACAGGCTAACGCAACAAACATTTCAGCACAAGATTGCAAGATCCAGGCCCTATCTGACAAAATGGAGGACCTGGAGAACCGCTGCAGGCGGAACAATCTCAGGATAAGGGGTGTCTCTGAGTCAGTTTTACCCCCAGCAATAGAGGGGTACCTCCAAGCCCTCTTCAGAATAATAAAAAACAGCCCAGAAGCAGAAGACCTTCAAATAGAAAGAGTTCATAGGGCTATACGGCCGAGACCCCCCCAAAAGCACCCCCGAGAGACATAATAGTCAAATTTCTACGATATAAGGATAAAGAGGAACTTCTTCGCTATGCTAGGGACAAAGGCCCTATTACACACGTGGGAGAAGAAATCCAATTATTCTCTGACTTATCCTCTATAACATTGCAAAAAAGGAGGGAATTATCCCATGTCACATCTGTTTTAAAAACCAATAAAATTCACTACAAATGGGGCTTCCCGGTGTCGATCATAGCTACCTTTCACAACAGAACAGCAATCTTTAGACCAGATTCGGACCCCGGTGCCTTTTACAAAGAACTCTCTCTTCCCTGGACCCCAGATGACGTCACCCATCACCAAGACCCTGCAACAACCTCTAGCAGCAAAGAGGGGAGATGAAATGTGGATCCCTTCCTGTTCTAATTTTGAGGATACAGAGGTACTTTTACCTCTATTATAGAGTTGAACATTTGGCTCAGATTGTTTGGATCACAACTTCAATTTTTGAGGTCAAAAGCTAAAACTATCACATACGATTTAATAACAGGTAATACCAACACCACATTACTAGGCAGTATGAAAAATGGACTTGGACCTGCTTAGCGCTGTATCCTTTTTGCTCCAGTTTGATGTGTACATGAGTATTAAGGGTTATATGTTCCTTTTTGCTGAGGTCCACATATCTTGGTGAATGGTAGATTCATACCTTCGTGGAACTCTTCATAGGATAAAGACACTGTGGGCCCAATCTACCTAAGCAAATTTATGCCCCCTTTTGTTCTAACAAAGGACTGTTATGCAACCAATAGTTTGCCTAAATGTTTTTTATGCTGTTGTAGTTCATAATAGTTAAGTTGTTACAGATTAACTCAGTTGCATTTATAAAGCCCCCATCTTATCTCATTGTATTAAGTATAATGGATTGAGTTTACTGATGTATGCTAATGTTCCCCTCCTTACTTAAAACAAATGATGCTAGGCTAGACCCTTGTGTGTAAGGCCTCTTCAAATTTTATAAGAGGGCTGTATATTCAGACGTATCTCTGTGTTCTACATGGGAGACCTTTCCCACACAATAGAGTATTTTTAAATTCCCCCTCATGACCTCTTCATAGGAGATCATTTCCCTTTACTAGTGAGAATCCCTTAACCTCCCCCCTCCCATTTCTGCATCCCCCCCCCTTGACATCATTCCCTCATTCACGTCCTTTGATGTTTGAAGCTTACCTTAGTAATATTTCACTAAACTGGTAATAGAGATACTTCCCCCCGTTCTTGAATTTTGTTGGGTATACACTTTGTATTAGGTGTCTACATCTAAGCATCTTAACTCCGCTTATAGTCTATAGGTAACATATACCTGACTTTACTCTCCAACTTACTTCTAAATCTCTTTTCTCTATCTTCTTCCAATACTTTCCTTTCTCTTTCCCTAATCCTCTCTCTCCTCCCTCTCTCCTCCCCATCTCCCCTTTTTTTTTTTTTTTTTTTTTTTTGGCTGAGAAGATGTCAACCAAACCTAGCAGGTTCCGGGATCACTCCTTCCAGCTAACTTCAGTGAATGTCAAAGGGCTAAATAGCCCAGGGAAGAGATCAATTGTCCTCAGGGAACTAAACAAACTCTATAGCCAAATCCTGATGCTACAGGAGACACATTTCCTAAAAGGTAAGGAACCCCGATGGTCCCCATCACACTACCCTATAGCTTGTTTTGCTTCAGGGCCTTGCAAAAAAGGGGGAGTAGGAATACTGATCCACAAATCCCTTCCGTTCCAATTAGCGCAGACCATAAAAGACCCGGAAGGCCGCTATATCCTACTGCTTGGCTCCCTCTTTGGCCGGCAGCTCACATTACTTAACATTTATGCCCCCAACCAGAGCCAGAACAAATTCTTCAAAAAGATATCCAATTTATTGCTTGACCATGCCAGGGGAGTGATCCTCTTAGCTGGGGACTTTAATATCTCCTTTGACCCCTCGATAGATGCCTCTAGGGGCTCCTCTAGCACACCTAGATCTGTTCTGAAATCTGAGTAGAACTCCCTACAGAGTCTATCACTTCACGATGTTTGGAGAACACTACACCCTTATGCGAAGGACTACACTTTCTTCTCCTCCCCCCATAATTGCTATACACGTATAGATCACATTTTCACAGACACTAATGGTCTAACCCTTATCAACCAATGCCACATAGGAAACATAACATGGTCAGACCACGCACCGGTCACATGTTCAGTTACATGGCCAGACCTGCCAATCACAGATAGAACATGGAGACTAGACGACACATTGCTCACAAACCCCCTAATCCTTGAGGAGGCTAAGAGACACTTAACAGAATGCTTTTCAGTAAATGTAAACACCACCTCCTCAGATCTATTAGAATGGGAAGCCCATAAACCGGTGATTCGGGGTTTATTTATCAAGCACAAAGCGAGGATTTCTAGGCAAACTAGAAAACTACATTCCACTCTGTTATCTAAAATCAACTCCATTGAAAAAGAGCACAAACAGAATCCTAAAGACGGCATACTAACACAAGCGCTCATGCAAGCTAGGAAAGACCTCAAACAATTCTTAACAGAGACACATCAACGCAAGGCTCTATATTTAAAACAATTTTATTATGAGGGCGGTAACAAGCCAGGGAAAATCCTAGCAAGGTCCCTCCGTAGGAAGCAATTGTCAGCTTATACCCACTCTTTAAAAACAAAAGAGGGCCTTATCATACATGACAGTACATCCATAGCGGCTACTTTCCGAGACTATTACAGCTCTCTATACAGTATTGACGACCCAAACAACTCATCTCATCCTCATGTCAATACAAATGACCTGACGACAAACATAGACAAATATTTCCAAAATCTAAATCTCCCTACTTTATCTGATGAGGCAAGAACACACTTAGAATCCCCTATCTCTGAGGATGAACTCCACCAGGCTATTAAAGACACCCCCTCGGGTAAAAGCCCTGGCCCAGACGGATTCTCCTCTAAATATTATAAAATGTTTAAAGATATTCTGTCTCCCCACCTCCTTAAAATTTTCAATAAACTAAGAGATAATCCCAGCTTGTCAAGGTCACTTTTAGAAGCCCACATCACAGTAATCCCCAAACCCGGTAAGGCTGCCACATGTCCAGAAAATTTCAGACCAATCTCCCTCATCAACACCGATATGAAGTTGCTAGCCAAGATCCTTGCCAATCGGCTGAATAAATATCTACCTTTCTTAATTTCTACAGACCAGGTTGGCTTTGTCCCTGGGCGGGAAGCCCGTGACAACACCATCAAAGTCATACAGTTAATAAATCATGCTAAAATCACTAACACTCCCTTAGCCCTTTTCGCAACCGATGCGGAAAAGGCGTTTGACAGGGTGGGCTGGCCCTTCTTACGCAGAACAATGGAGGAAATGGGAATCCCAATTCCCTTTCTGAATATGTCCCTTGCACTATATTCCTTTCCAAACGCACGAATCAGAATTAATGGCACCTTGTCTGAATCCTTTGATATACACAACGGCACCAGACAAGGGTGTCCCCTATCCCCTTTGCTCTTTGCCATAGCCATGGAAGCACTTGCGCAAAAAGTTAGAAATAATCCAGGTATCAGGGGGGTGGTGGTGGGGGAGGTTGAACATAAGCAGGCTTTATATGCAGATGATGCTTTGTTCATGCTTACAGAACCTGAAATGTCGGTGCCAGAATTATTATCGGAATTGGAATGTTATGGAAAAGTTTCTAACTTCCAATTAAACATTTCCAAGTCAGAAATACTGAACATTAACACTAATCCGAGGGTCATACTAGGGTTGAAGGAAAAATTCAAGATCCCTATTGCTCAAAAAAAATCAAATACCTGGGAATCTACCTGACCCCTTCAACACAAGACTTATTTAAATCTAATTATGCCAACCTAAAAAACATAATAATTAGGGACCTTTCCACTTGGAAAAATAAACAAATTTCATGGCTAGGGAGGATTGGAGTCCTAAAGATGAACATCCTCCCGAGACTTCTTTATCTGTTCCAGACTCTCCCTATCACAATCCCTGAGGCTTACATTACGCACCTCCAGAAGGCCTTTGAACAATTCATTTGGATAGGTTCCAGGCCAAGAATTCCGAAAAAAACTATGTTCCTACCTAGGGACAATGGAGGACTGGGTGTTCCACATCTACAAGCCTATAAATACGCAGTAACGCTGCAACACATAGTTGAATGGGCTCATAACTCAGATAGCAAGGCTTGGATACAAATTGACAGGCACATTTTCAAACTTAACAATGTAGCAACACTAGCATGGACCGCACCTACCAGACGACCCAAATCATTGCACTCTTATCACCTGACGGCCGGTATCCTCTTAGAGTGGGATAAGATATTGACTTCCACAACGCACATATCCTCTAGAAACGCCCCCACCACCTCTATTATTGAACATGTAGATTTACCATACCGACAATTAGGCTTCACCTCTAAACAACCTTACAATCTAAAGGTAGGGTCCGTACATTATGCCACTGAAAATGGCAAATTTAAATCTCAAACTGAACTGAAAGACACTCACAGGGAGGTTTTCTCATCATGCATCCACTATCATCAAATGATACATTTTATCTCTCATAACAAACACAAAACTGAGCTAGGAAGAAACACTACTCCTTTTGAAAAATTATGTCTAGCCCCGACCCCCCCAACCCATCTCATTTCAAAATTATATAAACTTGTCGGGGTCCCAGACTCATCGATCCTCCCCTCATACAAACACTCTTGGTGTAGAGACCTTGGTTGCGAAATAGACAAGGAACTCTGGCTGAAAGCTTTCAAACTAACCAAACAAGCATCTGTCTCAGCAATGACGCAGGAAGTCCACCTGAAACTTTTGTGTAGGTGGTACTTGACCCCATCAAGGTTACATAAAATTTTCCCATCGCTACATAGCTCATGCTGGAGGGGTTGCGGGGAGGAGGGCTCCCTACACCACATATGGTGGACGTGCCCTTTATTGGACTGATTCTAGAAGGGTGTTTTTTCTGCCATCTAAGAGGTAGTCTCGGTTCGGGTTGATCCGGATATTAGGACTGCCTGCCTTGTTTCTCTCCATACCTAATTTGACTGGCCTTGGCAAAAAACCATTGATGTTGATAATGCTCACGGCAGCAAAAAAACTGATTCCTAAGCACTGGAAAACCAAAATAACACCTTCGCTGGAGGAGTGGAGGTCAGTGGTTTCGGAACTTTTGTCCTTGGAAAGATATCATTATCTCAAGACAAACAAATTAGAAACATATGAAATGATGAAATCGATTTGGACTGGCACAATCTAGTTGGAAACAACTGAGATCTATTTTTTTTTTTTTTCCTCTTCCCCTCCCCTTTCCCTTCTTCTCTCTTGGCTTTCTATCTTCTTCTTCTTTCCTCTAGTTACGGAGGATTCTTCTTTAATCCTCTTTAAGTTATAATCAAAAGTTAATCACTGTTATTATGTTTTGTAAAAATCAAAAATGTCTAACTATTTGGGGTATAAATTTTATGTCATATTCACTGGAATTTCTTCACGAATTACCCAATTCTTATGTATGTGACAATGGCAATGGGAATTTGCTCAATGTTAATCCTGTCTGTAACTTTCACTTATGTAAGTAATGAGTAACCTTATTGTCATTTTCAAAGCTCTTAATAAAGACAATTTAAAAAAAAAAAAAAAAAAATGTAATCATCTTAACGCAGTCAGTATGTTTCACATAAAACAAACCTTGGCTACAGTATAAACACAAATATTATAAAGGCTGCGTAGAGAGTTTTCTAGTCTTTCCAGGCATCCCTATCCAATTAACAATTAGCAAACTAATAATATGATATTATTTAATGTTGATTGGATAATTATTTTCTCTCATAATTAGTAAACAATAATTATTAGAACCATCTTTTTGCGGATATATTTATTAAGAGATAAGTGAACAAAATTTCTCATAATTAATTGGAAATGTGTAGACGTGTTATTTTTAGTTTTGATGGGAAACTTTTAGTAAGAACATTTGGTGTTTTTTTATACTGTGGTCACAGTTTGTTTCCTCTGAAATATAATTATTTCATTAACTTATTTATAATTTAATCTTAACAAAGAAACATATTTTTTGCTAAACAGGTGTGATAATTGCTAAAAAATAAAAAAATAAAAATAAAATAATAATCTCTACAGCACTAACTTGTAACGGAAGTAAAGAATAAAATGTAATTTTTACTAATATCTTAAAATTGACAGATAATTAGACAACTATAAGTCCATTCTGCCAGAAAGCACCACTACAATTGGCACTATCTTGGTAACAAAGTTTTCAAAAAATATAATGATCACATTTGCTTCCAGGTATATGGTACACATTTCAAAGATGCTCAAAAAATCATTGCCAAATAGCTTCCAAATATATGTCACCTCCATTTTTTTCCCTTGTGGCTTTGCGAGTTCCCTTTGTAAGACAAGCAACTAAGTATAAGAAAAAGTAATTAAGTAATAATTAATACCCAAGGCAGTGGGCAAGTTAGAAAAACAAACAAAAAAATGTAACGCTGTTGTGTTTCACAGCACGGCCTGGGGGATTGATTTTTGTTACTTGCTCACTGGCTTGGCTACTTTATTATTTTTTTATTTTTTGTTTGGTAGCAATTCTTTTTGATATCCGAGTTACTAATGTATCCTGCACTCCCCACACGTATGTGCAATAACAAAATCTAACACATACTCTGGAGGTATAAAAAATCAATAAATATACTGTAGTATTTATGTTCGTCATTGTTAAGAGGTCTGATAAGTCTGTACTTATAACCTTCTGAGGTGTAGGCTTAAAGGGATATTAAATCCAAATATTTTCTTTTTTGAATCATACAGAACATATTTAAAAAAAGGTTCCAATTTACTTCTGTTCCCATGGAATTCTGTGTTGAAGAGATACCTAGGTAGCATCTGGATCACTACATGGCAGGAAATAGTGCTGCCATTTAGTGCTCTTGCAAAAAGATAACATTCTTGCAAGAAAAAAGAAAAATTGATAATAGAAGACAATTAGAAAGTTGTTTAAAATTGCTGCTCTATCGGATTCATTTGGGTTTAATATCCCTTTAATTATTTCTCAGGATAGCCTAATGCATACCGTTATTTAATTCACTTACAATCTCTGTCACTACCCCCTTTACAGGCAATCTGATACATGAATCAACCACCCTTTCTGTAAACTGTTTCATAACCCACTGCTTGTTTTTGATGAAAATGCTTTTAGCCTTGAAGGGGTTTTTAGCAGACCTTATCCTTTAAGCCAGGGGTTTAGAAAGTGTGAGAGGGGCCTCCCCAGGGGGGGGTGCAAGAGCATATGAGGGGGTGCAGCAGCAGTGACACTTCGCACTGTCCTATGCAAGCCACAAGCAGCAGCTGACTTTGCCATGTTGTGGTGGAATAAGGCAAAGGGCTGAATGTAAGTGCAAGAAAAGCACTGAGGTCGGAATTACTTAGACTGCATTGCATTTGTTGACTTGATCAGTAACACAGGAGTAACAAAGTGCAAACTGAAACGTGAGTGAGCAGAATTAGCTCTTGGAGCTGTGTGTAAAACCTGGATCAGATTAAATTTCCCAACCTAAAAATGAAAACAGCTCTCTTTAAAGAGAAAAAAGTATCATCTATTATAAGGGGAGGTTGTCAGAGGGGAGGCCATCACCTAAGACTTAAAACCGCTGCTCTAAGCTATATCAAGGTGGTGTACCTGGTCTAAAAAATAAAGCTACAAAAAAGACTTGATTGCCCAAATTTGTATAGGAGAAAAGGGCCGGAGGTGATATGATACTAACTAATGCCTGGGATAAACATAAGGCTATCCTACATACTAACTAATGCCTGGGATAAACATAAGGCTATCCTACTTACTAACTAATGCCTGGGATAAACATAAGGCTATCCTACATACTAACTAATGCCTGGGATAAACATAAGGCTATCCTACATACTAACTAATGCCTGGGATAAACATAAGGCTATCCTACATACTAACTAATGCCTGGGATAAACATAAGGCTATCCTACATACTAACTAATGCCTGGGATAAACATAAGGCTATCCTACATACTAACTAATGCCTGGGATAAACATAAGGCTATCCTACATACTAACTAATGCCTGGGATAAACATAAGGCTATCCTACATACTAACTAATGCCTGGGATAAACATAAGGCTATCCTACATACTAACTAATGCCTGGGATAAACATAAGACTATCCTACATACTAACTAATGCCTGGGATAAACATAAGGCTATCCTACATACTAACTAATGCCTGGGATAAACATAAGGCTATCCTACATACTAACTAATGCCTGGGATAAACATAAGGCTATCCTACATACTAACTAATGCCTGGGATAAACATAAGGCTATCCTACATACTAACTAATGCCTGGGATAAACATAAGGCTATCCTACATACTAACTAATGCCTGGGATAAACATAAGGCTATCCTACATACTAACTAATGCCTGGGATAAACATAAGGCTATCCTACATACTAACTAATGCCTGGGATAAACATAAGGCTATCCTACATACTAACTAATGCCTGGGATAAACATAAGGCTATCCTACATACTAACTAATGCCTGGGATAAACATAAGGCTATCCTACATACTAACTAATGCCTGGGATAAACATAAGACTATCCTACATACTAACTAATGCCTGGGATAAACATAAGGCTATCCTACATACTAACTAATGCCTGAGATATACCTAATGCTATCCTACATACTAACTAATGCCTGGGATAAACATAAGGCTATCCTACATACTAACTAATGCCTGGGATAAACATAAGGCTATCCTACATACTAACTAATGCCTGGGATAAACATAAGACTATCCTACATACTAACTAATGCCTGGGATAAACATAAGGCTATCCTACATACTAACTAATGCCTGAGATATACCTAATGCTATCCTACATACTAACTAATGCCTGGGATAAACATAAGGCTATCCTACATACTAACTAATGCCTGGGATAAACATAAGGCTATCCTACATACTAACTAATGCCTGGGATAAACATAAGGCTATCCTACATACTAACTAATGCCTGGGATAAACATAAGGCTATCCTACATACTAACTAATGCCTGGGATAAACATAAGGCTATCCTACATACTAACTAATGCCTGGGATAAACATAAGGCTATCTTACATACTAACTAATGCCTGGGATAAACATAAGGCTATCATACATACTAACTAATGCCTGGGATAAACATAAGGCTATCCTACATACTAACTAATGCCTGGGATAAACATAAGGCTATCCTACATACTAACTAATGCCTGGGATAAACATAAGGCTATCCTACATACTAACTAATGCCTGGGATAAACATAAGGCTATCCTACATACTAACTAATGCCTGGGATAAACATAAGACTATCCTACATACTAACTAATGCCTGGGATAAACATAAGGCTATCCTACATACTAACTAATGCCTGAGATATACCTAATGCTATCCTACATACTAATTACTGCCTGGGATAAACATAAGGCTATCCTACATACTAACTAATGCCTGGGATAAACATAAGGCTATCCTACATACTAATTAATGCCTGGGAAAAGTATAAGGCTATCCTACATACTAACTAATGCCTGGGATAAGTATAAGGCTATCCTACATACTAACTAATGCCTGGGATAAGCATAAGGCTATCCTACATACTAACTAATGCCTGGGATAAGTATAAGGTTATCCTACATACTAACTAATGCCTGGGATAAACATAAGGCTATCCTACATACTAATTAATGCCTGGGATAAACATAAGGCTATCCTACATACTTACTTATGCCTGGGATAAACATAAGGCTATCCTACATACTAATTAATGCCTGGGATAAATATAAGGCTATCCTACATACTAATTACATAAAGCTATCCTACATACTAATTAATGCCTGGGATAAACATAAGGCTATCCTACATACTAACTAATGCCTGGGATAAACATAAGGCTATCCTACATACTAATTAATGCCTGGGATAAACATAAGGCTATCCTACATACTAATTAATGCCTGAGATAAACATAAGGCTACCCTACATGCTAACTAATGCCTGGGATAAACATAAGGCTATCCTACATACTAATTAATGCCTGGGATAAACATAAGGCTATCCTACATACTAACTAATGCCTGGGATAAACATAAGGCTATCCTACATACTAATTAATGCCTGGGATAAACATAAGGCTATCCTGCACACTAATTGCTGCCTGGGATAAGCATAAGGCTACCCTACATACTAACTAATGCCTGGGAAAACATAAGGCTATCCTACTTACTAATTAATGCCTGGCATAAACATAAGGCTATCCTACATACTAATTAATGCCTGAGATAAACATAAGGCTATCCTGCACACTAATTACTGCCTGGGATAAGCATAAGGTTACCCTAAATGCTAACTAATGCCTGGGATAAACAGAAGGCTATCCTACATACTAATTAATGCCTGGGATAAACATAAGGCTATCCTACATACTAACTAATGCCTGGGATAAACATAAGGCTATCCTACATACTAATTAATGCCTGGGATAAACATAAGGCTATCCTGCACACTAATTGCTGCCTGGGATAAGCATACGGCTACCCTACATACTAACTAATGCCTGGGATAAACATAAGGCTATCCTACTTACTAATTAATGCCTGGGATAAACATAAGGCTATCCTACATACTAATTAATGCCTGAGATAAACATAAGGCTATCCTGCACACTAATTACTGCCTGGGATAAGCATAAGGCTACCCTACATGCTAACTAATGCCTGGGATAAACATAAGGCTATCCTACATACTAACTAATGCCTGGGATAAGCTTAAGGCTATCCTGCACCCTAATAATTGCCTGGGATAAGCATAAGGCTACCCTACATACTAACTAATGCCTGGGATAAACATAAGGCTATCCTGCACCCTAATAACTGCCTGGAATAAGCATAAGGCTACCCTACATACTAACTAATGCCTGGGATAAACATAAGGCTATCCTACATACTAATTAATGCCTGGGATAAACATAAGGCTATCCTGCACACTAATTACTGCCTGGGATAAGCATAAGGCTATCCTACATACTAACTAATGCCTGGGATAAACATAAGGCTATCCTATATACTAATTACTGCCTGGGAAAAACATAAGGCTATCCCACACACTAATTAATACCGGGATAAGCATAAGGCTACGCTGTGTACAAATTAATGCCTGGATTAAGCAAAAGACTATAATACATACTAATTAATGCCTGGGATAAACATAAGTCTATTCTGTGTTCTAATTAATGCCTGGGATAAGAATAAGGCTATCCAATGTACTAATTAATGCCTGGGATAAGCATAAGGCTATCCTACATACTAATTAATGCCTGGGATAAGAATAAGGCTACCCTACGTACTAATTAATGGCTGGGATAAGCATAAGGCTATCCTACATACTAACTAATGCCTGGAATAAGCATGTCTACCCAACGTACTACTAACTACTGCCTGGGATAAGCATAAGGCTACCCTACCTACTAGCTAATGACTGGGAAAAGCATAAGACTATCCTACGTACTAATTAATGCCTGGGATAAGCATAAGGCTATCCTACATACTAATTACTGCCTGGGATAAGCATAAGGCTACCCTACGTACTAACTAATGCCTGGGATAAGCATAAGGCTATCCTATGTACTAATTAATGCCTGTGATAAGCATAAGGCTATCCTATGAGCTGACTAATGCCTGGGATAAACATAAGGCTATCCTACATACTAACTAATGCCTGGGATAAACATAAGGCTATCCTACATACTAATTAATGCCTGGGATAAACATAAGGCTATCCTGCACACTAATTGCTGCCTGGGATAAGCATAAGGCTACCCTACATACTAACTAATGCTTGGGATAAACATAAGGATATCCTACTTACTAATTAATGCCTGGGATAAACATAAGGCTATCCTACATACTAATTAATGCCTGAGATAAACATAAGGCTATCCTGCACACTAATTACTGCCTGGGATAAGCATAAGGCTACCCTACATGCTAACTAATGCCTGGGATAAACATAAGGCTATCCTACATACTAACTAATGCCTGGGATAAGCATAAGGCTATCCTGCACCCTAATAATTGCCTGGGATAAGCATAAGGCTACCCTACATACTAACTAATGCCTGGGATAAACATAAGGCTATCCTGCACCCTAATAACTGCCTGGAATAAGCATAAGGCTACCCTACATACTAACTAATGCCTGGGATAAACATAAGGCTATCCTACATACTAATTAATGCCTGGGATAAACATAAGGCTATCCTGCACACTAATTACTGCCTGGGATAAGCATAAGGCTATCCTACATACTAACTAATGCCTGGGATAAACATAAGGCTATCCTATATACTAATTACTTCCTGGGAAAAACATAAGGCTATCCCACACACTAATTAATACCCGGATAAGCATAAGGCTACGCTGTGTACAAATTAATGCCTGGATTAAGCATAAGACTATAATACATACTAATTAATGCCTGGGATAAACATAAGTCTATTCTGTGTTCTAATTAATGCCTGGGATAAGAATAAGGCTATCCAATGTACTAATTAATGCCTGGGATAAGCATAAGGCTATCCTACATACTAATTAATGCCTGGGATAAGAATAAGGCTACCCTACGTACTAATTAATGGCTGGGATAAGCATAAGGCTATCCTACATACTAACTAATGCCTGGAATAAGCATAAGTCTACCCAACGTACTACTAATTACTGCCTGGGATAAGCATAAGGCTACCCTACCTACTAGCTAATGACTGGGAAAAGCATAAGACTATCCTACGTACTAATTAATGCCTGGGATAAGCATAAGGCTATCCTACATACTAATTACTGCCTGGAATAAGCATAAGGCTACCCTACGTACTAACTAATGCCTGGGATAAGCATAAGGCTATCCTATGTACTAATTAATGCCTGGGATAAGCATAAGGCTATCCTATGAACTGACTAATGCCTGGGATAAACATAAGGCTATCCTACGTACTAATTAATGCCTGGAATAAGCATAAGACTATCCTACATACTAATTATTGCCTGGGATAAGAATAAGGCTACCCTACGTACTAATTAATGCCTGGAATAAGCATAAGACTATCCTACATACTAATTATTGCCTGGGATAAGAATAAGGCTACCCTACGTACTAATTAATGCCTGGGATAAACATAAGGCTATCCTACGTACTAATTAATGGCTGGGATAAGCATAAGGCTATCCTACATACTAATTAATGCCTGGGATAAACATAAGGCTATCCTACGTACTAATTAATGGCTGGGATAAGCATAAGGCTATCCTACATACTAATTAATGCCTGGGATAAGAATAAGACTACCCTACTTACTAATAAATGCCTTGGGAAGGTGGGCTTAAGTGTGGTCAGGCGGAGTATGGCGGGTTGGGAGTCTCTTGAAAGAGAGTCATTGGGAAACCCAGGTGGATGTCACAGTTGGAGGGGCAGCCATTATGCTTGGGGGTAGTGCTTATTTTGACCCCTTTGGGCCATAATAATAAGTGTTGGATCTCTTTATATTTCCTATTGTTAAATAAAACCTTTTCTTTACTTTCATTGGCACTGGACTATTTAAAAGGTGCCAGTCTCATAGCATGTCAACAACCTGCAGAACCTAATTTCTAAGTAGCAATGAAAAGCCTGAAAACAACAAATTCATCACATCAGGATGAACAGCTGCCAATCACCAAAGTAATTCTTAAAGGGACCGTTTACTCAAAAAATTTCTCCCCTTTAATTTCTTCCCAATGATCCACTTTACCTGCTGGAGTGTATTAAAAGTATTTCCATTACCCTTATATTGTCATTTGAAATAGTTTATTTAGCCTGCGGTATCCCCACCCATCCTGAAAGTTTTTGGCCTCAAGGCCAAGTTGTGTTAACACAACCAGTAGAAGAAATTACACTCCCAGTGGGTTATAGAAAAGATAAGGTACAAAGATAATTTTCCATTGTTCTCTACAAGTATTGGTGATTGGTTTATGGACAGATGTAAGATAAAGAAGCATTTATATGTACACAATGTGATAAAGTAATTAGATCTGATTATACCTACAAGCTCAACCCATTTTATTAGGTTGTGGCCTCAAAACACAAAATCAAGTTTTATACATTTTATACCCTGCAGCTGGTAAAAAAAGTAATTGGAAACACATTAAGGAAAAAACTATTTTTCAGTATACTGTCCCTTTAAGGGGCAGATTATTTAACTTTCAGAGACAGACAGCCTATCCTCTAGCTACACCATTCTATAACAAATCCAGAATTGGTGGACGTAAAGAGACCTTAATTTGTTCCATATGGGAAAAAATGGCCACTGAAGAGTTTGTCCAACAGACCAATGCTCTAGAATGTTACAGACTGAAGTTAAATCTTTTATGAGGGGAGCATAAGCTGTCATAATGAATAGTCTAAAAATGGAAACAATATCCTAAAATCTGTTTAAAAATTGCTTTCACTTTCATATTCATAGAATCCTTGAATACAATGTAGGCCTTTAGTATAGAGAGTTGCATATTTGAACATAATACAATAAGGTGTACCTACTGCAGGGACATCTTTCCAGGGTTCCAAGTGGGCATAGGAAAAGGGAAATGAGACTCAAACTTATTCGAAGCAGGAACTATTCCTCAGAAATGAATCAAAAGTAACATCATAAAATATTTTAGGTTCTTTCAATTAAAACGTTTTCAACATTTTCAATGTTTTTAACATCTTTCTCAAGATCAAAATAAAAATGTTTTATAGCACATTACAGGTTGATCTTTTTGAAATGTATTTTAAAAGAAAAAAATTACAGAAGATGAACCTATAAGAAAGTATTTTCTTTTATAACAGCCTGAGTCAGAATCCTTATGAGGACTCATATGTAATTTTCTTCTTAAAGTCTTTTGGATCAACTGCTTTAAATGGAAGATAACACTAAATTCTTAAAGGGAAACTAAAATTAAATTCCCCATCAAATATTTATTATGCATTATCAAAAAAACTGTGTAGTACACTTTTATTAATTATTTTGCATGCTTTCCTGTCAATTAAATATTAAAATTGTCCCCATGTAAGCTGCAGTGTAATCCAAACACGCTGTAGAGTGACTGCATGATCAGTGCAGACATTAATTTATGTCTGCCTCTCATTGGCCACAGCACAGGAAATAACATACACAAATGCTTTTCATGGGGTATGTTATCAAAATTGCCCAAAACAGCTTTTGTATGCTGATCTCTTGCAATTTAGTACTTAATAACTAATTTATACTATCCATATAAGAAAATGATTAATTAAATACCCCTTTAAAAGCTGGTGCTTATTTTTTAACCTTGCAGGAGAACTAAAATATTTAGAACCAATAACTATAACCAAAGTAGTCCTGTTAAAAAGGCTAGGGGGCCAATTTATCAATGTTGTGACATATGTTTTTGACAGATCTACTGATGTTGACTCCTGACTTGATTACAGACTTCTTTCCTTCACCTGTGTGCGCCTACAAACCACCTCCTGCTTTAATGGTTCTAGTCACCAGCTAATTACCTAGTTACCTTATATAATAACTAAGCAACAATGGATCAAGCAGAGATGGTGAATATTATAACAACTTTGTCTCAGCAATTTTCAACGTTGACTCAAATTATGCAAAATTTATAGGACTCTCAGTTTCAGTTACAGACTTGTGGTGTTGTTCTATGTGTCTTCTGCTCCAGTTGTTGCTGCAGCTGAGGGGGGTCAGTTTGTTCCTGGCCTACAGTAACCTGGTTAGCCGGTGCATGCTGAGCCAAATTTGCCATTGCCATTTGTCTCTTGGACACATTTTTTACGGGCCTTTCTGAACAACTTAAAGATGAACTAGCTTGTGTAGGTCCACCACGTGATTTCAATAGTATGATTATCCTGGTTGTTCAGATAGACAGACAACTTTTTTATCATTGTCCTGGGAGACCTAAGCAAGCCTCTAGAAGGGTAATCCAGTACTTGTAGCTGTGTTCCTAAATACCTCACCCGTTTCTGTGGCATCCTACTTATCTGTTTCCCTTTTGTCACTGTAGTCAACAAAGAGAATTAAAGTTGGTGCAATGATTGATTTCAGTGCTAGTGGATGTATCATTGACTTAACTCTGGCTAAAAACATTTATATTTCTTCTGCAATCAAAGTCCTGACCAGTTTAATTTTTTTGGTTGCAGATGGCAGTCCCATGAAATGTGCTCCTGTAACCCAAGAGATTTTACCAGTGTTTGTGTTCCTGGGTTCTGGTAATGTAGAGACTTTACGATTTGATGTGGTGGCTTCTCCTTTATTTTCACTCATTTTGGGATAGCATTGGCTGAGACTGTAATACATTGGGAATTTCGTAGCATTTCCTTTGATTCTGTCTTTTTTTTTAAAGTTCCTGCTTTTCCATGTCCGCCATGATTTTTGGGAGTTTGTCAAGCAATTTCCATGTATTCCTTTTCTTAGAGACGTTCTGAGACCTCTGAAAAGAAGGGAGTAGCCCCAAACTACGCCAATCTCAAAGAAAATATTGAAGAAAAATTTGCTAAAGGTTTTATTACACCATCCACATCTCCAGCTGGTGCTAGTATATTCTTCATAGAAAAGAACAATGGAGGGTTAAGGCCTTGTGTATATTATAGAGCTCACAATAATATTACTATACATCGCTGCTATCTTTTACCCCTTATTCCTGAGATGTTGTATAGGATTAAGGGGGCTCAAGTGTTAATAAAAATTGTTCTGAGAGGGGCCTATAGTGTGCATTAGAGAAGGTGATGAATGCAAGACTGCTTTATGAACTCAATATAGACACTGATGGCTTGTTTCCATTGAGCCGTTAAAAATGGAGCCGTAAGCTACCGAATCAGCCGACAGCTAAAAGTAATTTATGGCTCCATTTTAGTACCAGGTTTCCATTGAAAGGGTTAACACTTTGTGAGCGGTCGCTCTTTTCGTGTAGGTGTAAGTTAGAGTTGTGTTAACGCTTCCACCCAATGCCGTATTTCTGAAACATTAATAGGTTACTATGGTAACCCGACCTTACACTACACTCAATCACATATACGGCGCCACATACGAGTGTGGCGCTGTATATTTTACCCGTTGCTCGCTGTTAAAATAAAATCAAACACCTAACACATGCGCAATATCTACCACTCCACCGCAACTTCCCCACGCAATAACTAATGTATTAACCCCTAATCGGCCAACCCTCATACCGCAAACTATCCATCAAAGTTATTAACCCCTAAACCCCATCCCCCCACAACGCAATCTAGCTATTTATACTACTAACCCCTAATCCGCAATGCCCCCACAACGCAAACTGTCTATTTAAACTATTAACCCCTAATCCGCCATTTTAACTCACATCACAATTAACCTAATACATCTATAAACCCCTAAACCGCCAAACCCCACAACGCAAATAACGAATCACTAAGCCCCCTAACCTAACACCCCTAAATTAACCCCATTACATAAATTAAAATAATCTTAAATTACAATTAAAATAAAAAACCTAACATTACTTAAAAAAATTAAGAAAACCTAAGTTTAAATTAATCTAAAATTACAGAAAATAAAAAGTCTAACATTACATAAAATAATAAACAAAATTATCAAAAATAAAAAAATTAAAACTAATCACTATGAAAATAAAAACGCCCCCCCCAAAATAAAAACACCCCCTAATCTAATACTAAACTACCAATAGCCGTTAAAAGGGCCTTTTGTAGGACACTGCCCTAAGTTAAACAGCTCTTTTACCTTTAAAAAAAACAAAGTTTCCCCTAACAGTAAAATTCTCCACCCACCAAACCCCCCCAAAATAAAAAAAAAACTAACACTAAAAAATCCTAAACTACCCATTGCCCCTAAAGGGGCATTTGTATGGACATTGCCCTTAAAAGAGCATTCAACTCTTTTACTGCCCTTTATAAGTACAGAACGGTTATGAGCAAAATGACGGAGAGAAAATGAAAATGTTAAAAGATGGCAGGATCATTACACAACCCAAATGGCATCATTAAATACTCAGGGCTCGTTTCCATTGAGCCGTAATATGGTTTGCGTGTGCTCGATATCATATGAACTGATCCGCACATAATGATTATACGAATGGCAAAACATATATATATAACTCGGAAGAAATTCATATACTGGATTTCAAATCCATTCATACATATGGTCACTCCCATCCACAGCAAGATCTGCCCAGTGCAAGTCCACAGCACTGGATTAGGAGAATAGTCACAATAGGCAGAGGAAGGAAAAATTACCACCTAGTCTTCCAATATTAAGATGATATGCAAGCCATCCAGATTCCAGCTGCTCCAGCGAGGATGAAAGTGTATGTATCCGACATTTGAGAATTAGTGAAGAAATCGATACAGCAAGCAAACCATCTGCTCTCAGCATCCGTGCTCACTCCGGCTCCAAACACAGTGTCATGTGACTTCAGCAGCCAAAGCCAACGCGCATTTCTCCACTTGTTTTGTCTTAACGAAAAGTGGCTTCCTCAGTCCTGTTAGATTGGTATGCGAGTGCCATACTTATACGCCACTAAACTCTGCCCCTGGAATACTTTGATATTTTGGGCACTTGTATTTTCAGGTGCCTATTTCTATTTATTTATTTTTTCATATATTTCTAATTTACTCCTATTATCATTTTTTTTTGTTCTCTTGGTACCTTTATTTGAATGTAAGCATAGGGGCTGGCCCATTTTTGGTTCAGCACCTGGGTAGCGTTTGCTGATTAGTAGCTTCATTTAGACACCAATCAGAAAAAAAGGGCTGGCCCCTATGCTTACATTCCTGCTTTTTCAAATAAAGATAGCAAGAGAATGAGGAAAAAATTATAATAGGAGTAAATTAGAAAGTTGCTTTAAATTGCATGCTCTATCTGAATCGTGAAAGTTTAATTTTGACTAGACTATTCCTTTAAAAACTAATTGGAATATACTCACCAGATGGTTATGGAATGAAAATGTTTCTTTGTGCTTCTGGGTAAACAGTATACATATGAAGTTCTCAATTTAAAAAAAATGTATAAAAACAAACTTTTAGCATCCATGAAATATATTTTATCAAGCTCTAGGCATTTCAGAGGTGACACCCTCCTTTATTAAGAGCAAATTTATCTCTGAAAATCTACATCACTAGTAAAACTTTATTTATACCATGGTTCCACTTAATTGAAATCTATTACAGGTGTGGAGAGGTGGTTTACAACAATGCACCACTCTCTTTGCGAATTGGAAATAATATGTAAAACACAATAAATATAAATAAGTGTAATCAAACTTTAAATTAAATATTAAAATAATATATAAATAATGAAAGGAATTTTTTATTACTACTAGTTTTTAGTGTTTATAACAGATACTTGGTGGACCCTGAACTAATACTACTAGAGTACCCATCTGGCTAAGGACCAATGCTAGAAACTTTATTAATAATGAGTATTCACATGTCAACCAAATAATGTCAGCTCAATAAATAAAGACACGTGAAAATCAAAATTAACCTTTCATGGATCAGATGGGGCATACAATTTTGGAGACTTTTAAATAACTTCTGTTATTAAATTTACTTTGTCCTCTTGGGATCCTTTGTTGGAAAGCATACCTAGGTATGCAATGCACTACTGGCAGCTAGCTAGTGATTGGTGGCTACATATGCCACTTGTGACTGGCTCACCAGATGTATTAAGCTCAGTCCCAGTACTCCATTGCTCTTCTAGAGCTTGCTAATGTGTTTAACACCAGTGCAAATATAAAAATGATGTAACACGTACTTATTTACACTGTCATGAGTACACCTGAGCTGGGGTGGGGTGCTTTAACCAATGGAAGATGGTCAGTCTCCCTTTTTATTTATAAATACAAAGTTTGGTTTAGCACACGTTGTAAGTTGGTGACTGGCTAAGCAGATTATGGCCTTATTGTGTGACTAAGATCCCAATTTTAATATAAAAGCATAGATGTTTTTGCAGGCAATTTTTTTGCAGCATTTAAAAATGTGTTGTTTATTTGCAAATGGATGTGCGCCATTACCCCCTGTTTTGTGTAACTATTTGGTCACATTGGCAGCACTCCCAAAGATGTATATAAACTTTTCTATAACGTGTGCTAAACCAAACGTTGTATGTGTAACACGTACTTATCACATGTTCTTTTGTCTCTTTAAACATTGAAAAAAATCTTCTACATTTCACTCTACCAATGGCTGAAAATAATGATCCTATAAATATGCTACACTTCACTGTATCTACTCTATGCCCTACGTATTCCTATTCTATAAAAGGTAGTCATTTGTACATATATACTGTATTCCTGTAATTTAGCATTTTTCATTAGTGCGTGTTTATTTATAACATATAATAAAGTGAAAAATATTCAGAAACGCTGCATCAATTTCCGACCGCTTCCTAAATCTTCCTTTTTAAGAAGCTCTCGTTCTTGTAATAAATTACAAAACAATGCATGATAGTTATAAGCTCAACGAAGCAGAAAATTCCAATTTGCTAGCAAACCTTAAATATTCCCCTTTAAAGCAAAGCAGCTGATTTATTTTTTTTATAAAAATGCAATTAGTTTAAAAATAATTGAAGAGGGAACGATAGAGATACTTGAAAACTGCTAGCAACTCGAGGCAAGTGGTGATATTACGCAGCAACGAAAGGGTTAGTTATATTTGTTTAGTTCACAATAGCTGGTTTGCCATAAGTGCTATCATACATCTTCATGTATGTTCAAGAACAAGTCTACCTTGAAAGCTGTTATGTTTTATATACTGCTATGAAATTATATTCACATAAGCCTCAATAAGGGAGCTGAATAGTTTGAAAGCTTTGCAATGTAAACATAAAATGCATAAAGATATCCATTCTGCTACAATATATAATTACAGACGCAGCATTTGGCTACATTCTGAGAGGCTTTTTTTTCAGAGTAGACTCGCAATTCAAAAACGATCATGTTGCAAAAACACCCCTTTAAAGTTTTCACTGTTGGCTCCATAAAAGGGGTTAATAGGACAAAGATGACAAATTCTACAAAGCATTGTACCAATAACTAGCTGCTCACAGGTTTTGAATATAAATGTAAAATTTGTGGCCAGATTACGCGTGGAGCACCAACAGTTACGTGCGAGCGATAAGGGGTATATCATGGGTGTTTGCGCGTCGGGTGTTTGATCACTTGAGCGCAATTGCAATTTACGCTAGAATGATTACCCCATCCTCAGAGACGTGGTTAACTGTTTAATGAAACAAAAAAGTGTCACAAACACATCAAAAATACATTACAATGTATAGTTACACTAATAATACCATCTAAGAAAAATTATTTAAAAAAAATATTACACAAAAAAGTTATAAAGGCTCAAAGATATGAGGCGTTAGGAAGAAAAGCAGACAAATGGCTTTAACATTGAGGTACATACATATATATGTCTAAAGATGTATATGTATGTATTTATATATGTATTTATATGTGAATATATGTATTTATATGTGTTGTAACGGCTCCAACCGGATACCAAGGGTTAACACCAGGGAACAATGTCCTACATAGGGAATCAGCAGTTCACAACCCAGCCAGTTGTCAGGTTTAAACAGAATGACTTTTATTAAGGCTCATATGCCCAGTATTTATGCAGGTCTGACCCCCCCCAGAAGGGGGGTTGAAAGAATGTTGTACATTGAATGGAGGGAACACGCCCTTTTACATGATACAATAGAATACCTTGCTCAAGCTGATAACAATTTAAACACAGACACACACTTGGCTTTCCTTATCATCTAGGGTCTGCTCTCTGAGTTTGATTAAACAATGGACTGTGTATCAATAACATTAATGACAGTGCACAATAGCTGAGGCTAAAGCTGAACACAGTTAACTCTTTCAGTGCTGACAGAAGGGTCTGTCACATCTACATAGCACAATATACAGCCTATAGACAACCTTTCTTATGTTATAGTTCAGAAGTGGCTAGGTTTGCCACAATGCTCCCCCAGAACCAAGCCGGCATACACAGTCTGATCCCAACGGATCGGCTTGGGGATGTCCGGGGCAACAACTTTCGGCTCAAGTAAGCTACGGGGTGTTCTCCGCCATCTGCTCCAACTTGGCTCAGTACTGCCCCCACCCCAAACATGGAAGCGTCTCTTCCCGGAGGGACTGGGATTGGGTAGTCACAGGGTTAACATCAGCGGGATCCATGGGAGCATAGGCAGAAACAAGGGGGGCCAAGTCATTTCCAAGGAGAACATCAGCAGGTAAGTCCTTCTTGACCCCCACATTCACAAGTCTAGCGCCCACTCCCCAATCCAAATGTACCCTGGCAACAGGTAGGCGGAACACAGTGCCCCCTGCTACCCTCACAGCCACAGTGTCTCCAGTGTGCTGTTTCTCAGGCACCAAGTTCTCTTGAAGCAAGGTCATGGTAGCACCAGTATCCCGTAGACAACTGACCTCCTTCCCATTCACTTTAACCCGTTGCCGGTTATTCCGGTGGGCAGCTTGCACGGGGTCTGCTTCATGTAGGCTGCCCCAGCATTCTGGCGCCTCTACGTAGCGGGCCACAGGCTGAGGATTATGTGGGATTCCGCCAGCGGGTCTTCTCCAGGACTGTGCTTGATTCGCTGCGTTTAGGGGACACTCTGGTCTTTTGTGCCCTAGTTGCTTACATCCAAAGCACCGAATAGGTTGTGAGTAGCCCCGCGAATTGAACCGGGCTCTCTGAGGGTAGTTCGTGGCCGGAGGCCGTGTGGTATAGCGGTGCGCCGGGGGTTGGTAACTGGCAGCTGCTGGGGTGACTGGGGGTCTGTACTCCACTCTAGCAGTGGGCAATCGGTATACTGCTCCCCCTGCCCCTCGTACTGCCACGGATCCGCCAGTGGGTGCTGTATCCGGCACCAAATGGGGAGCTATCAGGGTTAAAGTAGCTCCCGAATCCCGAAGTCCCTGGACCGACATCACCTCATGCAGAATTCCCAGGGGTTCCTCGGCTTGGGTGCTCAACACCTCATGAGCGGCTGGCTCCGTTTGGTAATGTTGAGCAGCCGCCCTTGGGGCCAGGTTCTGTCTGACCTGGTTCCAAGCTTGTCTGCTCCGATTTTGGGTGCACTCACGTGCCATATGTCCCCACTGCTTGCAGGTGTGGCATTGTATATTAGCCCGTCCGTTGTTAGGCTGTAGTCCATGGTGCCTCCTGGCATCAAAATGCTGGTCTGCTAATCTGGCTGCTTCGGTTAAGGTGAGGGGTTTTCGATCTCTCACCCATTCTTGGGCTTCTGGGGACAAGCCGTTAAAGAATTGCTCCAACAGCATCAGTTGTCGCAATTCTTCCATGGTGGTAGCTTGGCTGGCCTGTATCCACCCCTGAGATGCTTGATCCAGCTTGTGGGCCCACTCTGCATGGGAATCTCTTTCTGGCTTGCGCAGGCCTCTAAACTTGCGCCGGTATGCCTCTGAGGTAATGGCATATCTTTCCAAGATCGCTCTCTTCACTTTAGCGTAATCCTTGCTGTCCTCCCTGGGTACAGCGCGATACGCTTCCGCTGCCCTACCGGCTAGCTTGCCTGCTAGCACCGGCACCCATACGGACTGCTCCAAATCATGTAACTCGCACAGTCTCTCAAAATCCTGTAAATACCCATCAATCTCATCCTTCTCCTCACAAAACATTTTAAATGCATGGTATGGGATTTTGGGTCTTACTGGGTTGCTGAGTGCGTCCAAAATGGATTCTGCTCGGGAGGATGCATTCCGCGGACTGTGTGCCATCACGTACTCCTGCACATCTGCCATTACCACGGATAGCATATCCCGTGGTACAGGTTGGGGTAAAAATTCCAGCCTGGTCCTCATTTCCCTCTGGTATAGGGTCTCCTCCATGGCTGCTGGAGGCGTAGCGCTGCGAGCTCTGTCTCCCTCCATCAGCTCAGCAATTAATATAGCCTTGGGTTTGCTGCTGCCTATCTTTCCCCTGGCTTCTAGCAGTTCCTTTTACGTTTGTCTCTTTAGCTTAGAATAATCCATCTCCATTCACTTCGGTCCCTGGTACTCCTTCCATCTTAGTCAGTATTGTAGTAATCCCCCTCTTCCTGAGGTTACTGGCTTGTGTAGTTGCTCTTCTGGGCGATAAGGTTCATTCCGTCGCTTGCCACCAATTGTAACGGCTCCAACCGGATACCAAGGGTTAACACCAGGGAACAATGTCCTACATAGGGAATCAGCAGTTCACAACCCAGCCAGTTGTCAGGTTTAAACAGAATGACTTTTATTAAGGCTCATATGCCCAGTATTTATGCAGGTCTGACCCCCCCCAGAAGGGGGGTTGAAAGAATGTTGTACATTGAATGGAGGGAACACGCCCTTTTACATGATACAATAGAATACCTTGCTCAAGCTGATAACAATTTAAACACAGACACACACTTGGCTTTCCTTATCATCTAGGGTCTGCTCTCTGAGGTTGATTAAACAATGGACTGTGTATCAATAACATTAATGACAGTGCACAATAGCTGAGGCTAAAGCTGAACACAGTTAACTCTTTCAGTGCTGACAGAAGGGTCTGTCACATCTACATAGCACAATATACAGCCTATAGACAACCTTTCTTATGTTATAGTCCAGAAGTGGCTAGGTTTGCCACATGTGTATATATATTTATGTATTTATATATGTATATATGTATTTATATGTGTATATATGTATTTATATATGTATTTATATGTGTATATATGTATTTATATGTGTATATATGTATTTATATATGTGTATATGTATTTATATATGTATTTATATATGTATTTATATGTGTATATATGTATTTATATATGTGTATA
Source organism: Bombina bombina (assembly GCF_027579735.1). Lineage (NCBI taxonomy): Eukaryota > Metazoa > Chordata > Amphibia > Anura > Bombinatoridae > Bombina > Bombina bombina. The sequence continues at coordinate 130,800,295 of NC_069510.1, forward strand.
TGTATTTATATATGTATTTATATGTGTATATATGTATTTATATATGCATATATGTATTTATATATGTATTTATATATGTATTTATATGTGTATATATGTATTTATATATGTATATATGTATATATGTGTATATATGTGTATACATGTATTTATATATGTATTTATGTATGTATATATATATATATATATATATATATAACATATATATATATATATATATATATATATATATTGTACCAAAAAAATGTGAAATATTCATATTTTAATGTCGGGTTACCTCACATGAGAATATGGGATCGGGTTTACGCACGAATTGGGTTTTTTTACCCCACTTTTTTTTGCTCTATTGACTTCTATGGGGGAATAGATTATCACGAGTGAGATATTCTAAGTTCGGCTTTTTGCACTCATCGGGTTAGCGTGCGAACAAAACCTGTTTACTTTAGAACTCATAATACGAGCATAACCCGATGCATGCACAAAGCTTACTTCTAGCAGAGTTAACACTGAGCGGGAGCGGTAAATAAAGCTCCACTCGTAATCTAGCCCTTAATTGGGTGCAGCATTTATTTATTTTTAAAGAAGAGAAACTCTGGGGCCTATCTATCAAGCTCCGAATGGAGCTTGACGGCCTGTGTTTCTGGCGAGCCTTTAGGCTCGCCAGAAACAGCAGTTATGAAGCAGCGGTCTAAAGATTGCTGCTCCATAACCCTGTCTGCCTGCTCTGAGCAGGCGGACAGGAATCGCCACAATTCAACCTAATCGAGTACGACCAGGTTGATTGACACCCCCCTCTTGTGAGCTGCTGGTGCAATGCTGAATACGGACAGCGTATTGCTCTCTGCATTCAGCGATGTCTGTCGGACCTGATCAGCACTGTCAGATCAGGTCCGACAGACATTTGATAAATTGGCCTCTCTATCTCAAGAAAATGCAAAGACAAGTTAAAGGGACATTGAACAGTAAGGGCTAGCGTACAAGTGGAACACTATTTTGAGCTCTCGCTTGTGCGTTAACTTAGCTAGACAGAGGTGTGTTGGGTTGCACTCGTATTACAAAGTCAAAGTAAAAAGTTAGCACAAGAGCGAAAACCCGACATGTGCAAAAAGCTGAACTCCGAATATGGTGACCCGTGTTTTCTCTCATAAATGTCAATGGAGCGTGCAAACTGCAAAAAAAAAAACGAACCCAATTGCGTTCATTCAAGTGCCCTAAACCTGACATGAAATATGAATATTTCACATTACAATCTTCTACACATAGAAGAATATGTTCAGTTTATTCTTAAATAAATATTTCTATATACAGTATATCTGATGGTTTTTTGAGATCTATATATACATATATCTATCCCACTGTAATTAAGTTGTTCCACTAATTGTAGTAATGGATATTAGAAAATAGCGAGTTATAGGACACTTTAATTAAGCTACATATACACATTCTTATTTTCCCCAATGGTTCTGATATCCACACAACTATCGCTCTTTTGCATAAGACAATACACATTTTTATCCATAAATCTGTTCAGTTATTTATGACTGATAGATCCCCTTTTTTTTATTTATTAATATTATTTGATAGTGATCTGTTTGTGGATAATATATGCCTTATGAACCCAATTTAAATCAGGTTGAATATTTAGTATGGCATACAGTATGGATCTTATGTGTAGGACAGATAGCAAAACTGTACGTATACATGTACAGGTGTATGTATATGTGTATGTATGTGTGGGTGTGTATGTTTGTATGTATGTATGTATATGTACATGTGTACGTATGCATGTATGCATGCATATATATATATATACTTAAGAAGTAGTCATTCCATATAATGTGTCCAGTCTTTTATAATGTGTTTTTTCCTTTGTTTAATTTCTAAAATCATTGGCATCCCAAATATATAGTGTGTATATATGTATATAATATTTAAGTTTCAATTATTATTATTTGTATTATACATCTTCATCTATTTTGTTTATTTACTTACTAAGTGTTAACTATCTGCACAGAATGTTATTATGGTATGTATAGGGTTAAGTTTTGAAGTCTCGTTGTTTTTAACCAATCAACATATAGTGTCAGACTTAAAAGGGCGCACCCCCCAACAGGTGTCATTCTATGATTACGGTCAATACGACCGAAACCGGTCAGAAGTTTTTTCGTCTTCACTAACCCTGTGTTGTTGTATGTTGTCATCATACAATTTTAAGGAATAAAGCTACAACTGATTTTCAAATTCTTGTTCTGGATATACTTCTTTTTTCATATCTATACCTATATATAATCTTTGAGCCCTTATAACTTTCTAATGCAATTTGGAAAAATAATAACATTTTTATCAGACAGTGTTATAATGAGTGTAACTGTAAAGTTAAATGTATTTTTGATGTGTTTTATGCAACTTTTTTGTCTTGCGTAACAGGTAACCAGAGCTCTGAAGTCGCGCTAACATGATGCGCATTAAATTTGATTGCAGTCAAGTGAACGTGCTTACTTACAACTGGTGATACGCACGCTATTTCTGTCGTGCCCAAAGAGCCAAGAAATACCCCATATCACTTGTGCGCTACAGTTAGTGTGCAACTCGTAATATAGCCCTGAATACATCTCATGAACCTCCCTCTAATCCTTGGTGCCATCATTTTGGAACTTATGTTACACTGCAGGTACCTGAAGTAGAGTTACTGCACATGTGCAAACACATCAGCACTGGAATGTAGTAAAATATAGATTTCAACATGGCAGCACCCGTGGCTAGAGGGAGGTGGGAATAACCTGAGTACAATTTAAAAAAAAACATAATTTATGCTTACCTGATAAATTTATTTCTCTTGTAGTGTGTTCAGTCCACGGGTCATCCATTACTTATGGGATATATTCTCCTTCCCAACAGGAAGTTGCAAGAGGATCACCCAAGCAGAGCTGCTATATAGCTCCTCCCCTCACATGTCATATCCAGTTATTCGACCGAAACAAGACGAGAAAGGAGAAACTATAGGGTGCAGTGGTGACTGGAGTTATAATTTAAAATTTAGAACCTGCCTCAAAAAAAGACAGGGCGGGCCGTGGACTGAACACACTACAAGAGAAATAAATTTATCAGGTAAGCATAAATTATGTTTTCTCTTGTTAAGTGTGTTCAGTCCACGGGTCATCCATTACTTATGGGATACCAATACCAAAGCTAAAGTACACGGATGATGGGAGGGACAAGGCAGGAACATTAAACAGAAGGAACCACTGCCTGTAGAACCTTTCTCCCAAAAACAGCCTCTGAAGAAGCAAAAGTGTCAAATTTGTAAAATTTGGAAAAAGTATGAAGTGAAGACCAAGTTGCAGCCTTGCAAATCTTTTCAACAGAGGCCTCATTCTTAAAGGCCCAGGTGGAAGCCACAGCTCTAGTGGAATGAGCTGTAATTCTTTCAGGAGGCTGCTGTCCAGCAGTCTCATAGGCTAAACGTATTATGCTATGAAGCCAAAAAGAGAGAGAGGTGGCCGAAGCCTTTTGACCTCTCCTCTGTCCAGAGTAAACGACAAACAGAGAAGAAGTTTGCCGAAAATCTTTAGTTGCCTGTAAGTAGAACTTCAAGGCATGGACCACGTCTAGATTATGCAAAAGACGTTCCTTCTTTGAAGAAGGGTTAGGACATAATGATGGAACAACGATCTCTTGATTGATATTCCTGTTAGAAACAACCTTAGGTAAAAACCCAGGTTTAGTACTCAGGACTACCTTGTCTGAATGAAAGATCAGATAAGGAGAATCACAATGTAAGGCAGATAACTCAGAGACTCTTCGAGCCGAGGAAATAGCCATCAAAAACAGAACTTTCCAAGATAAAAGCTTAATATCAATGGAATGAAGGGGTTCAAACGGAACACCCTGAAGAACTTTAAGAACCAAGTTTAAGCTCCACGGAGGAGCAACAGCTTTAAACACAGGCTTAATCCTAGCCAAAGCCTGACAAAAAGCCTGGACGTCTGGATTCTCTGCCAGATGCTTGTGTAAAAGAAATCTGTCCCTTTAGCGAACTAGCAGATAAACCCTTTTCTAAACCCTCTTGTAGAAAAGACAATATCCTAGGAATCCTAACCTTACTCCATGAGTAACTCTTGGATTCACACCAATATAAATATTTACGCCATATCTTATGGTAAATTTTTCTGGTCACAGGTTTCCGAGCCTGTATTAATGTATCAATAACCGACTCCGAGAAACCACGCTTCGATAGAATCAAGCGTTCAATCTCCATGCAGTCAGCCTCAGAGAAATTAGGTTTGGATGGTTGAAAGGACCCTGAATTAGAAGGTCCTGCCTCAGAGGCAGAGACCATGGTGGACAGGATGACATGTCCACTAGGTCTGCATACCAGGTCCTGCGTGGCCACGCAGGCGCTATCAGAATCACCGATGCTCTCTCCTGTTTGATCTTGGCAATCAGTCGAGGCAGTAACGGAAAAGGTGGAAACACATAAGCCATGTTGAAAACCCAAGGGGCTGCTAGTGCATCTATCAGCACCGCTCCCGGGACCCTGGACCTGGATCCGTAGCAAGGAAGCTTGGCATTCCGGCGAGATGCCATGAGATCCAGTTCCGGTTTGCCCCAAGGAAGAATCAGTTGAGCAAATATCTCCGGATGAAGTTCCCACTCCCCCGGATGAAAAGTCTGGCGACTTAGAAAGTCCGCCTCCCAGTTCTCCACGCCTGGGATGTAGATCGCTGACAGGTGGCAAGAGTGAGACTCTGCCCAGCAAATTATCTTTGAGACTTCTAACATCGCTAGGGAACTCCTGGTTCCTCCTTGATGATTGATGTAAGCTACAGTCGTGATGTTGTCCGACTGAAACCTGATGAACCTCAGTGTTGCTAACTGAGGCCAAGCTAGAAGAGCATTGAATATTGCTCTTAATTCCAGAATGTTTATTGGAAGGAGTTTCTCCTCCTGAGTCCACGATCCCTGAGCCTTTAGGGAGTTCCAGACTGCGCCCCAGCCTAGTAGGCTGGCATCTGTCGTTACAATTGTCCAATCTGGTCTGCGAAAGGTCATTCCTTTGGACAGATGAACCAGAGACAACCACCAGAGAAGAGAATCCCTGGTCTCCTGGTCCAGATACAGTAAAGGGGACAGATCTGAGTAATCCCCATTCCACTGACTTAGCATGCATAATTGCAGCGGTCTGAGATGCAGGCGCGCAAATGGCACTATGTCCATTGCCGCGTCCATTAAGCCGATTACTTCCATGCACTGAGCTACTGATGGGCTTGGAATGGAATGAAGGACACGGCAAGCATATAGAATTTTTGATAACCTGGACTCCGTCAGGTAAATCTTCATCTCTACAGAATCTATAAGAGTCCCTAGGAAAGGGACCCTTGTGAGTGGAAACAGAGAACTCTTTTCCATGTTCACTTTCCACCCATGCGACCTCAGAAATGCTAGAACTATCTCTGTATGAGACTTTGCATTTTGAAAACTTGACGCTTGTATCAGAATGTCGTCTAGGTACGGAGCCACCGCTATGCCTCGCGGTCTTAGTACCGCCAGAAGCGAACCCAGAACCTTTGTAAAAATTCTCAGAGCCGTAGCTAACCCGAAGGGAAGAGCTACAAACTGGTAATGCCTGTCTAGAAAGGCAAACCTTAGGTACCGATAATGATCTTTGTGAATCGGTATGTGAAGGTAGGCATCCTTTAAGTCCACTGTGGTCATATACTGACCCTCTTGGATCATGGGTAGGATGGTCCGAATGGTTTCCATCTTGAACGATGGAACCCATAGGAATTTGTTTAAGATTTTTAAGTCTAAGATTGGTCTGAAGGTTCCCTCTTTTTTGGGAACCACAAACAGATTTGAGTAAAACCCTTGCCCTTGTTCCGTTCGCGGAACTGGGTGGATCACTCCCATCACTAAGAGGTCTTGTACACATTGTAGAAATGCCTCTTTCTTTATTAGGTTTATTGATAACCTTGACAGATGAAACCTCCCTTGTGGAGGAGAAGTTTTGAAATCCAGAAGGTATCCCTGAGATATAATCTCCAACGTCCAGGGATCCTGTACATCTCTTGCCCAAGCCTGGGCAAAGAGAGAAAGTCTGCCCCCCACTAGATCCGTCTCCGGAAAGGGGGCCCTGTCTTCATGCTGTCTTAGGGGCGGGAGTAGGCTTTCTGGCCTGCTTGCCCTTGTTCCATGAATGGTTGCCTTTCTAACCTTGTCTGTAACGAGCAGTAGTTCCTTCCTGTTTGGGAGCGGAGGAAGTTGATGCTGCTCCTGCCTTGAAATTACGAAAGGCACGAAAATTAGACTGTTTGGCCTTTGATTTGGCCCTGTCCTGAGGAAGGGTGTGGCCCTTACCTCCAGTAATGTCAGCAATAATTTCCTTCAAGCCGGGCCCGAATAAGGTCTGCCCTTTGAAAGGAATATTCAGTAGTTTAGATTTAGAAGTTACATCTGCTGACCAGGATTTAAGCCATAGCGCTCTGCGCGCCTGTATGGCGAATCCGGAATTCTTAGCCGTAAGTTTGGTTAAATGCACTACGGCATCCGAAACAAACGCATTAGCTAGCTTAAGCGTTCTAAGCTTGCTCAAAATCTCATCCAATGGTGCTGTGCGAATCGCCTCTTCCAGAGACTCAAACCAGAATGCCGCTGCAGCAGTGACAGGCGCAATGCATGCAAGGGGCTGTAATATAAAACCTTGTTGAACAAACATTTTCTTAAGGTAACCCTCTAATTTTTTATCCATTGGATCTGAGAAAGCACAACTATCCTCCACCGGGATAGTGGTACGTTTGGCTAAAGTAGAAACTGCTCCCTCCACCTTAGGAACTGTCTGCCATAAGTCTCGTGTGGCGGCGTTTATAGGGAACATTTTTCTAAATATCGGAGGAGGGGAAAAGGGCACACCAGGTCTATCCCACTCCTTGCTAATAATCTCTGTAAGACTTTTCGGTATAGGAAAAACGTCAGTACACACCGGTACCGCATAGTATTTATCCAGCCTACATAATTTCTCTGGGATTGCCACCGTGTCACAATCATTCAGAGCCGCTAACACCTCCCCTAGCAACACGCGGAGGTTCTCAAGCTTAAATTTAAAATTTGAAATTTCTGAATCCGGTCTCCCCGAATCAGAACTGTCACCCACAGAATGAAGCTCTCCGTCCTCATGTTCTGCAAATTGTGACGCAGTATCAGACATGGCTCTCGTGTCATCGGCGCGCTCTGTCCTTAACCCAGAGCTATCGCGCTTGCCTCTTAACTTGGGCAGATTGGATAATACTTCTTTCATAACATTAGCCATATCATGTAAAGTGATTTGTAAGGGCCTTGATGTACTTGGCGCCACAATCTCACGCACCTCCCGAGTGGGAGGCGAAGGTACTGACACGTGAGGAGAGTTAGACGGCATAACTTCCCTCTCGTTGTCTGGTGATAATTTTTTTATCGGTAAAGACTGACTTTTATTTAAAGTAATATCAATACAATTGGTACACATATTTCTATTGGGCTCCACATCGGCTTTTAAACATAATGAACAAGCAGATTCCTCTGTATCAGACATGTTTAAACAGACTAGCAATGAAGCTAGCAAGCTTGGAAATTACTTTCAATAAGTTTACAAGCAATATAAAAAACGCTGCAGTGCTTTTCAAAAACACAGTTGAATAACAATGAACTAATTCAGTTATAGTCAACAATTTTTAACAGTAAATGTATTAATTAGCAGAGGATTGCACCCATTAGCAAAAGGATGATTAACCCCTCAATACCCAAAATCGGATAATCAAATTAAGATTTAACGCTTTTATCACAGTCAAACACACTGTCACAGGTCTGCTGTGACTGATTACCTCCCTCAAAAACAAATTTTGAAGACCCCTGAGCTCTCTAGAGACGTCCTGGATCAAGGAGGAAGAAGCAGGAAGACTGTGCTAGAATTTTAACTGCGCAACAAGGCGCTAAAAAAAAGGCCCCTCCCACTCATATTACAACAGTGGGAGACCTGATATAAAGGTTTCTATGCAGAAAAATACATTAGCCATGTGGAAAAAAATCATGCCCAAAAAGATTTATCACCAAAGTACCTCACAAAACGAATAACATGCCAGTAAACATTTTAAAAACAAACTTTTTCAATGTCATGCAAAGTTATCACTAAGCCTGCTACCAGTCGCTTCTACTGCAGATAAGGCTTAAGCATTATTTCAGAATTAACAGTATTTTCTCAGTCAAATTCTAGTCCCTAGAAAATAACTCAACTGCGCATACATTTATCAGCCTGATACCAGTCGCTACTACTGCATTTAAGGCTGTACTTACATCATATGGGTAAAAGCAGTGTTTTCTTAGTCAATTCCATTCCCAGAAAATATTATACTGCACATACCTCATTTGCGGGGGACCCCGCATGCTATTCCCATTTTCTGAAGTTACCCCACCCCTCAGAATGTCGAGAACAGCCAGTGGATCTTAGTTACGTCTGCTAAGATCATAGAAAACGCAGGCAGATTCTTCTTCCAAATACTGCCTGAGATAGAAAAACAGCCCACTCCGGTGCCATTTAAAATAACAAACTTTTGATTGAAGAATAATTAAGTAAAAAACTCCAACTCCTCTCGCGACCTCCTTCTTTGTTGAGGGTTGCAAGAGAATGACTGGATATGACATGTGAGGGGAGGAGCTATATAGCAGCTCTGCTTGGGTGATCCTCTTGCAACTTCCTGTTGGGAAGGAGAATATATCCCATAAGTAATTGATGACCCGTGGACTGAACACACTTAACAAGAGAAAATGTATTTTGCATTTAATGTCCCTTTAAGGTTTCATGCAAAAACTCTGCATTCTCCTGCTCAGAATGGCTTTTACAATGGTGCAGCACCAGCTTGCAGCATTAACGACTCATAAACATGTGGTATCAATCTGTTTCATGGGCATCCAACATCACTGCTCCTTGAAATGAATTGGCAAGTCCTGCCAATCTCACCACATGGCACAGAATTAAAGATTCCGACTTGATCAGCAAGACAGAATTGTGTAAAACACACAGCAATAATTATAATTAATAAAGCAGAATAAATAAAATGCTGTAAATGACAAGTTATAATTGAATTCTAAGTTTGTTGCTCTGTAGTGAATAGAGAGTCATTAAAAGACTTCTAATTCCTATTTATTTTAGGCTTCATAGAAGCGAGTCACTGCAGCGTTTTATTGCATACTACAAGGGATGATTTGTTTTTACTATTGAGCCAGAATCAAGAGATATCAGAACGTCCCAGCTTTATCTGAGTTTATAATGGTCGCCACAGCGCCATCATTCCAGATTTTACATGAGAGAGGGCTATCCCAATAGACAACTTCACTCCTGTTTCAGCTTCAAGTTTCACAAAAAGGTTGATTGCTTTGAACCAATAGCAATATGTTCCAACGCATTTCTATTTTGACGCACAGCTGCTGGCCCCGCTGGTAGTGAAGGGTTTGAGATTTGAAATATATCTGAGCCACGTGACTTTAAATGAATATTTATGACAATTTGGTTCCCTGCTATTAACAGCAGTGAAAAATCTCTGTTCTTTTCATTCTCCCATAGCAACAATATCAGTTGATGGTTGCCCTGGTAGACTGTGTGTGTCAGACCAGCGTAAGAAAGAATAAGACCTACAAATTGTCACAATGTCCCTTTTGCACGTGGATTCTTGTTAAGCCTCTAAATCAGGACAAGCAAACTAATTGCAGGCTTGACTTCCCACAGATGCAAAAACACTCCAGAGAACGGGATGTAATCACTTTTAAAATTCAGATCAACTAACACTTTACTAACCAAGGAACATAAAGAAACAACCATTATTAATTGTCAGTCTAGGCAGAAGCGCCACTAACAAAACAGGTTTGTGACAAAGGTATACCTTGTCTGTCAGTTCCAAAAGGATTAAAACATAACTGCTTTTGCATCGGGGTTGACAAATATTTGACCTGAAAAAGCTGTAAAAATGATGAGCTGAAACTGGTGCAAATTATAATGCTAGAAATCAAAGTGAGCTGACACAGACTAATCTGCTTATGAGTCACCTACAATTATCAATTAGTGTACAGTATATGTATGGTGGATTTATAAAGGAAAAAAACATTTTAAAATAAAAAGTACAAAACAGGAAAATGAACTTATTATTTAATTGGGAAATGGATAAAAATGACTACTCCCTGGTTTCCTGCATAAAGTTGCTCCTATCCTAGACCTTCCTCTTACGTTTAGATGTGTCTATCCTAATGCTGGCAACAGAGAAGGAGAGATGGGTGAGTATTTATTAACTACTATGTAATGATGAAGCACAGAAATGGTTGTAGTTGATGGCAGGGAGTAGATTCATTTTGAAGAGCCAATTGAAAGCCTTATCAATACAGGTGTGTGAAAGGCTAAATGATAGTCAATTGTAAAGTGTCTAGAAGGCAAGAAACACGTCTGTACCTCTGTCACTTAGAGATCGATACATTTGCTTTTTGAAAATTGTTTCCTAATAAAGTGTTTATTTTTTTAACATTACTGGTATGTCGAGTTTGGTTCAAATATCCACAAAAAATATATTTTCTTTAGATCTGAAATAAAAGGCATTTATGCTTTTCAGGTATTAGTAACAAACACATTGGGGAACAAGCATGTGTAGATTTAATTACAAAAATCATTTCAAGTAAAAAAGTGGAAGATTGCTCCCTGCTACAAAAAAAAACCTTTAAGATTATTCTTTATTTTTTTTGTCCATGATGTTTAAAGGCCCCAAACTGACAAAAGTAACAATAAAGACAAAAACATTTTCTAGATTTTTTTTCTGAATCAAGTTGTTTTTCAGTCTGCAAATTCATCTGAAAATAGTTGCAGATTGCATCTGAAATAGGAAACACTTCTGCAGAATTCAATTAGTCAAGGGATGTTGAGGTTTGTTCAGTATCAATACCAAAAGATTCTTTTATGTATTTTATACAATTAACTCTGACTCTGTAGCAGGAGGAAAATCCAGTGCATTAGAATCAAGAATTTAATCCTCAAAGTCAGAGTCTGAACTTGTTTTTGGGCTCAAGGTTTTTTTGTTTTTTTTTAAAGAAAAAAACAATACAAGACCCACAAATCCTCATCATAGAAGATGGAACACAATGAAGTGCAACATATCTTAGTGCATAGTTAGGAGGCTTCTAGACAGTAGGTAATCAAGGCAGAGGATCCACACGTAGACACAGGTAATAAACACAGCTTCAAGTTACCAATACCGCTGAGCTTGAAAAGCAGGTATCTATATTGACCCCTTGTATATGACCTTATAGTGTGTGCGCGATATGCACATGATGCCAAACAGTGCACACTGGAGAGTTCCCAAACATTAGAAAGCTTTGTATTGCACACACAACCTGAGAAGGACAGCCCCACCGGGCGTGCCTACCCAGAGCCTCATGAATCTACTCAGGGCCGGTGCCACAGAGTCAGAGTACGTTAATGCCTAAGGTTGCCCCTGCTGGGGAAGGAAGGCAATTTGGTTCATGACATTTTTTTTCTTCCTTACTTGGGGGTTATAGTAAATGTCATATATGGTGGCATAATGGGAAGGGACATACCTGAGAAATAGGTAAGTAGAGAGTGCAGTTCAGCAAGAACAACTGGAAGCATCTAGTTGAAACATAGGGAAGCACAGGGTGCAAGTCAGCTAGAACAGTTGGAAGCATTTGATTGAAACATAGGGAAGCAGAGAGTGCAGGTCAGCCAGAACAACTGGGTGCATCTAGATGAAACATAGGGAAGCAGAGAGTGCAGGTCAGCCAGAACAACTGGGTGCATCTAGATGAAACATAGGGAAGCAGAGAGTGCAGGTCAGCCAGAACAACTGGGTGCATCTAGATGAAACATAGTGTTATGTTAGGTGCAAGTATTTGATATCCTTAACTGCAGGACCACTCAGTCTCACACCAAACCTTTAGGTTCATTAGATGTAATCAAGAACCTAGTTTTTGCTCATAGATCTGAGGGTCACTGCTGCATGGATGCAGAGTGAAAGAAATGAGATTTAAAGGTATATTATCCCGATTGCAATAGCAGTTTGCAATATGCAGATAATTATACAGAGAGGAGGAAATGAGATTTAAAGGTATATTATCCCGATTGAAATAGCAGTTTGCAATATGCAGATAATTATAGAGATAGTAGATAAAAGAAAGATAAATATAGATTAGTGTTAGTAGGTGAATGTCAGCCTCAAATAACACAGGTTGCAACCAGGAGGTGTTTCTATATAAATTAAGCATGAGAGCTCTATAACAGGTTATATTGTTTTTAGTTAACAGGCAGTCCTTATTTAGTCTATAACGTTGTTAGTATTCATGTAAACAGCAGGCAGTCCTTCACAACCAACAGTATGATATTTGATAAGGCACATAGAATATTAAAGCACAGTTCGTCAAGCTGAATCGATAGATATTACAAGCAATCAGATTGTTAAAGGTAGCTGTATTTGCATAAGCGTCACACTGTATAACATGCAGGAAAGTCCTTTAAAGTAGTAAGTGAATTAAGGTATAATACGTTACCACCTTCAGAGAGTAAGAAATAGTAACGGTTACCGCAGCTTCAAGGTGAGTTGCTGTTAAGCACAGGAGTTGGTTGTTTGCAGCCAGAGTGAGAGAGAGCTCCTGAGACTTACGGTGACGTCAGACGCCGATACACGGCTTCAATGTATAAGCCGGGAGAAACAGATTTAACAAGTGAAAGATACTTTGAGGATTCCGGTCAAAATAAGGAAACCTGAAATATGACGATCCAAAGTTGAAAAGCACACAGCAATTGTAGTTACTAATAGTAAATTCCTTGGTTAGGAATATCAGCAAGGTGTCTTCGTTGTTGCTCAGCTTATAGCTAAGTGAATACAAATTACCAAGCATAGGTAGACTGGAGGAGGGGCCTTATATAGGAATGTGAATACCAGAACATCCTGATTTAAAGGGACAGGAACATAACAGGACGCCCCCCTAAAAAGAGCCGCTCCGCGGATCAAGGCTTGGGTCGGTCGGGATGTCTTCGATGGAAAATTGAAAGAAGACGGGGTGCCGACAAATTAGAGTATGGTTCCCAGGAGTCCTCATCAGCCCCAAAACCTTTCCATCGTACCAGGTACTGGAGTTGATTGCGGTATAAACGAGAGTCCAAAATAGAATCCACTTCATACTCAACATCATCCACAACTGGAGGGTTAGTCAATGACGGATGAGGGGGATCCCTTGTCGGAGAGAAAGGTTTCAGGAGGGACACATGGAATGTAGGATGTATCCTGAGAGAGGGAGGTAGCTGAAGAGTCACAGCATTTGGATTAACAACCTTAACTATGTCATAGGGACCTATGAAGAGACTTCCAAGCTTTTTACTTGGAATACAGAGTTTCAGGTGTTTGGTACTTAGCCAAACCTTATCCCCAGGTTTATAAGGAGGGGGTTTTGAGCGTCTCAAATCATAATGATGTTTCTGTGAAGCTTGAGCTTCTTGTAAGGTTGTTTTGAGAACAGAAAAACCCTCAGCAATAGTATTAACTGTCTGATCAACCGTAGGTAGCAAGGAATCGGTTCTGTGGAAAAGATGATATGAAGGGTGAAAACCATAATTAATATAGAATGGCGAAGTTTTTGTGGATGCGTTGGTCATGTTATTATGTGCAAATTCTGCAGTAGGCAGCAGAGCGAACCAGTTATCCTGTTGGTTGGTACAATAGCATCTCAGATACTGTTCAAGAGACTGGTTAGTCCTTTCGCACTGACCATTAGTCTGGGGATGATAAGCAGTACTTAATCTCCTAGTAATCTTGAGAATAGAACATAACTGAGTCCAGAACTTAGAGGTGAATTGAGATCCTCTATCAGACGTGATGGAGTCAGGTAGTCCATGTAACTTTACAACATGATTCAAGAACAGTATGGCTGTTTCGGATGCGGTTGGTAAACCCATATGTGGAATAAAGTGTGCCATTTTAGAAAACAGATCAACAATGACTAGAATTGTGTTATGGTTAGAGGATGGAGGTAGCTCCACTATATAGTCCATTGCTATGTCCTTCCAGGGTCTTTCTGGAACTGGTAATGAAAGTAGAAGTCCATAAGGACGAGTTCTAGTATGTTTGCAAGACAGAACAGGATCGAATGTAAGAAGAGACAGAACTTTTCATATTGGGCCACCAATAGTCTCTTTGTAGTATGCATAGTGTTTTATGAAGTCCAGGATGTCCTGAAAGGAGAGAATCATGTGCAGAATGCATCAATTCATTTCGTAGAGGTTCTGGAATGTATATCTGGTTTCCATGGTAATACAGATTACTACTGTGTTTTTGTAGATCTGCTAATGGGAGTTTTGGATCTGCTCTCTGATACTCTTTTATAGAGGTTTCAGTGATTGAAGTCAATCCAATGAACTTATTTTGTGGAATGATAGAATCTGGAGGTATATAATGTTGAGGTTTTGGATCCTTCCTTGAAAGCGCATCTGCTTTTGTATTTTTGGAACCTGGGCGGTAAGTGATGGTAAAATCAAATCTTGAAAAGAAGAGGCTCCATCTAACTTGTCTAGATGTTAATGTTTTGCTGGTTTTTAAATATTCAAGGTTTCTATGATCCGTAAATATAAGAATAGTATGTTTAGTACCCTCAAGGAGGTGTCTCCAAAACTCTAGTGCTGATTTTATAGCGAGAAGCTCTTTTTCACCAATAGCATAATTTAGCTCGGCTGAGCTCATTACCCTAGAGTAATATGATATTGGATGTAGTGCTTCCTTGGGTGAAACTCTTTGTGAGAGTACAGCTCCAAGAGCGTACTCAGAAGCATCAACCTCAAGCGTGTACTGTAAACTGGGATCTGGGAATTTGAGTATCGGTGCTGTTACAAACCTCTCCTTTAATACTTTAAATGCGTTCTCAGCATGTATATTCCAAGAGAAACCAGGTTTTTTCTGAGTTAATTTAGTCAAGGGTCTAGCAATCTCAGAAAAGCCCTTGATAAACTTCCTATAGAAGTTTGCAAACCCAAGAAATCTCTGAACATCTTTTTTTGTACGGGGGGTGCTCCAGTTAGTAATAGCTTCCACTTTGTTTGCTTCCATAGCGATACCAGAAGGGGAAACCTGGTATCCTAAGAAGGAGATAGTAGTGGTATTAAAAATGCATTTCTCTAACTTGGCATAGAGATGGTGTGTACGAAGTCTGGACAAAACAAGCTTGACATGGGTGTGATGGTTTGTTATATTGTCAGAATAGATTAAAATGTCATCTAAATAAATGGCCATACAGACATCAAGTAAGTCATGAAATACGTCATTTATAAAACACTGGAACGTTGCAGGAGCGTTGCACAGCCCAAAAGGCATTACTGTATATTCATACAGTCCATAACGTGTGCGGAAAGCTGTTAGCCACTCATCGCCTTTCCTCATTCTTATCAAGTTATAAGCTCCTCTAAGATCTAATTTTGTGTAAATTTTAGCTCCTTGCAACCGTTCTATAAGTTCAGGGATAAGTGGGAGTGGGTACCTGTTTTTCTTGGTACATTTATTAAGTTGTCTGTAGTCGATAATAGGACGAAGTGATCCGTCCTTATTTTTAACAAAAAACATTGCAGCACCCGCTGGAGAGGTGGAAGGTCTTATAAAACCTTTCTTAAGGTTATCCTCTAAGTACTGTTTCAAATGAACCAATTCAGGTTCTGACATAGGGTATATATGACCAAAGGGAATGGAACTGCCCGGTAGTAAGTCTATAGGACAGTCATATGACCTGTGGGGGGGTAAGTTCTGAGCTTCTACTTTGTCAAACACATCAGAATATTCTTTATAACATTCAGGTAAAACATGATCAGTCATACAACACACAGAAGCTTTGGGAAAACAGACTTCCTTACAGTAAGTGGAATTAAAATTCACAACACCTTGCTTCCAAGAAATATCAGGATCATGTTTTATCAACCAATTGATACCAAAAATTAACGGGTATAAACTAGAGGGCAAAATGTCAAATGTACATGTCTCAGTATGGCCCTTCTGTGTGATAACTTGTAAGGGTGTAGTGTGATGGGTGATAGGCCCCGTATTCATAAGAAAACCATCAACCAATCTTATGGCTTGTGCACTATCTTTTTTTTATTGTGGGTATTTTATGTTTTGTTACAAATGCTTGGTCAATGAAATTCCCAGATGCACCAGAGTCAATAACAGCCTGGGTTTTTGTCTTCTGTAGACGCCACTGCAAAAGAACAGAAATTGGTAAATGAGTGGTAAGCGCAGACAATTTATTAAGGCAATTTTGGTGTTGAAGATTCTTACCCCTCTTCTGTCTGATAAGCACAGGACAGTCTCTAACAGCATGGTCCTTTGCTGCGCAATATAAACACAAGTTATGTAGCTTCCTTCTGGCTTTTTCCTCTGGTTTTAGAGGACCCCTCATGACAGCAACTTCCATAGGTTCATCATTTGATTTAGATGGTGCAGTGACCACAGGATGGTATGCTGGGATTTTCTTGACAACAGGATCAGATAGTGCCCTTTCAGATCTACGTTCTCTTATCCTTCTATCAACAGTGATACATAAGGTCATAAGATTCTCTAAATCCACAGGAACTGCACCACGGGCTAATTCATCTTTTAGTGTTTCAGAAAGACCTGTTCTGAACTGATTTCTCAGAGCAGGTTCATTCCATTGGGTGTCTGGTGCCCATCTTTTAAAGTCCGTGATATATTCTTCTACTGCTCTTTTACCTTGTCGTAGGTTCCTAAGAGCAGTCTCAGCAGTATTCTGCTTATGATGGTCTTCATATAATAGGGACATGGCAGAGAAAAAGGCATCTAAGGAGTCCAATATGGGGTCATTGTTCTCATAGAAGGCGTTAGCCCATGATTTAGCCTCTCCTCTGAGATATGAGATGACCGTTAGAACTTTGACTCGATCAGATGCATAGGTTCGGGGTTTTAAAGAAAAATACAAAGTACAGGAGTTTTTAAATTCTCTAAACTGAGTCCTGTCACCAAAGAATTTTTCAGGTGGAGATACAATTGGTTCAGGTGTTAAATCAATAGGAGCAGGTTTATCAGATAAATGCACATTAATAAACTTCCTAATGTGATCATTTTCAATTTTAATTTCTCTGAGGCCTTGTAGCATATGGTCCATGCTTTGTGCAAGGGAACCAACACGGTTTGTAAGTTCACTGATATCCATGCTGTAGGATATATGTTAGGCTTGGTAATATGTTATGTTAGGTGCAAGTATTTGATATCCTTAACTGCAGGACCACTCAGTCTCACACCAAACCTTTAGGTTCATTAGATGTAATCAAGAACCTAGTTTTTGCTCATAGATCTGAGGGTCACTGCTGCATGGATGCAGAGTGAAAGAAATGAGATTTAAAGGTATATTATCCCGATTGCAATAGCAGTTTGCAATATGCAGATAATTATACAGAGAGGAGGAAATGAGATTTAAAGGTATATTATCCCGATTGCAATAGCAGTTTGCAATATGCAGATAATTATAGAGATAGTAGATAAAAGAAAGATAAATATAGATTAGTGTTAGTAGGTGAATGTCAGCCTCAAATAACACAGGTTGCAACCAGGAGGTGTTTCTATATAAATTAAGCATGAGAGCTCTATAACAGGTTATATTGTTTTTAGTTAACAGGCAGTCCTTATTTAGTCTATAACGTTGTTAGTATTCATGTAAACAGCAGGCAGTCCTTCACAACCAACAGTATGATATTTGATAAGGCACATAGAATATTAAAGCACAGTTCGTCAAGCTGAATCGATAGATATTACAAGCAATCAGATTGTTAAAGGTAGCTGTATTTGCATAAGCGTCACACTGTATAACATGCAGGAAAGTCCTTTACAGTAGTAAGTGAATTAAGGTATAATACGTTACCACCTTCAGAGAGTAAGAAATAGTAACGGTTACCGCAGCTTCAAGGTGAGTTGCTGTTAAGCACAGGAGTTGGTTGTTTGCAGCCAGAGTGAGAGAGAGCTCCTGAGACTTACGGTGACGTCAGACGCCGATACACGGCTTCAATGTATAAGCCGGGAGAAACAGATTTAACAAGTGAAAGATACTTTGAGGATTCCGGTCAAAATAAGGAAACCTGAAATATGACGATCCAAAGTTGAAAAGCACACAGCAATTGTAGTTACTAATAGTAAATTCCTTGGTTAGGAATATCAGCAAGGTGTCTTCGTTGTTGCTCAGCTTATAGCTAAGTGAATACAAATTACCAAGCATAGGTAGACTGGAGGAGGGGCCTTATATAGGAATGTGAATACCAGAACATCCTGATTTAAAGGGACAGGAACATAACACATAGGGAAGCAGAGAGTGCAGGTCAGCCAGAACAACTGGAAGCATCTGGTTGAAACATAGTGAAGCAGAGAGTGCAGGTCAATCAGAACAGCTGGAAGCATCTGGTTTAAACATAGGGAAGCAGAGAGTGCAGGTCAGCTAGAACAGCTGGAAGCATCTGGTTGAAACATAGGGAAGCAGAGAGTGCAGTTCAGCTAGAACAGCTGGAAGCATCTGGTTGAAACATAGGGAAGCAGAGAGTGCAGGTCAGCCAGAACAACTGGAAGCATCTGCCTGAAACATAGGTAAGCAGAGAGTGCAGTTCAGCTAGAACAGCTGGAAGCATTGGGTTGAAACACAGTGAAGCAGAGAGTGCAGGTCAGCTAGAACAGCTGGAAGCATTGGGTTGAAACACAGTGAAGCAGAGAGTACAGGTCAGCTAGAACAGCTGGAAGCATCTGGTTTAAACATAGTGAAGCAGAGAGTGCAGGTCAGCTAGAACAACTGGAAGCATCTGGTTGAAACATAGTGAAGCAGAGAGTACAGGTCAGCTAGAATAGCTGGAAGCATCTGGTTGAAACATAGGGAGTAAGCTATGATTACGGCTCTTCAGCAGAAACGCGTATGCTCTTGTTTTATGAGGTGGTAAGATGAAAGACTTTTAACCATGACCTTGGATCAATAAATGTTATGTTTTAATATAACTGGATGTTGTTCGACTTCTTCCTTTCTCAACTCGAATTTTGCCAGTCTAGAACAACTATCCGCCCTTGCTACTGTGGTTTACAAAGCCCACCTAGTATGGTCTACTCTAGGCGATGAAGTGCATGCTTGTGGCCGTCTGATTGGTACAGCACAGATGACGGATTGTACTCCACTTGGGAAATTGCATCTGATTGGCTGAATAGACGCACGCCCCCATCACGCCCACCTTTTGGCGTCCGGAGGAGGAATACCCAGATGGTCTAAAGTTTCCAAGTTTACCGGAGAGTGTTGCCTTATCAAACAGGGTGAGTTGAATCTCTAGCTCGGGAGAGCTATACGTCCAAGTGTTGACGTCCCTTTCAGGTAACCCGCTGTGCAGATACTTACAGCCTGACGACTGAGAGACTTTATTAGATGTATTGGGGTAAGCCTGCTGCTGTTATACTCATATTTGACATTTCTGTCGCATATAATTGATGAAGACTTTAGATGTTTTATCAGCTCTATTATCAGCACTATAGGACATTTACACTCGAGTGGGCTTCTTTCACAAATTGTAAACCTGAAGTTAATTTATTTATTTGAGTTCCTTCAAATTAGAGGTTCATTTGAAGGTTTCTTTGTCTCCTATATTTCTGCTTCTTCTGAAACATAGGGAAGCAGAGGGTGTAAGTAAGCTAGAACAGCTGGAAGCATTGGGTTGAAACATAGGGAAGCAGAGAGTGCAGGTCAGCTAGAACAGCTGGAAGCATCTGGTTGAAACATAGGGAAGCAGAGAGTGCAGGTCAGCAAGAACCGCTGGAAGCATTGGAACAGCTAGAAGCATTGGAAGAACAGCTAGAACAGCTATCTGGTTGAAACATAGGGAAGCGGAGAGTGCAGGTCAGCTAGAACAGCTGGGTGCATCTGGATGAAACATAGGGAAGCAGAGAGTGCAAGTCAGCTAGAACAGCTGGTAGCATCTGGTTGAAACATAGGGAAGCAGAGAGTGCAGGCAGAACAGCTGGAAGCATCTGGTTGAAACATAGGGAAGCAGAGAGTGCAGGTCAGCTAGAACAGCTGGAAGCATTGGGTTGAAACATAGGGAAGCAGAGAGTGCAGGTCAGCTAGAACAGCTGGAAGCATTGGGTTGAAACATAGGGAAGCAGAGAATGCAGGTCAGCTAGAACAGCTGGAAGAATTGGGTTGAAACATAGGGAAGCAGAGAGTGCAGGTCAGCCAGAACAGCTGGAAGCATCTGGTTGAAACATAGGGAAGCAGAGAGTGCAGAGAGTGCGAAGCAGAGAGTGCAGTTCAGCTAGAACAGCTGGAAGCATCTGGTTGAAACATAGGGAAGCAGAGAGTGCAGGTCAGCCAGAACAGAGGGAAGCATTAGATTGAAACATAGGGAAGCAGAGAGTGCAGGTCAGCTAGAAAAGCTGGAAGCATCTGGTTGAAACATAGGGAAGCAGAGAGTGCAGGTCAGCTAGAACAGCTGGAAGCATCTGGTTGAAACATAGGGAAGCAGAGAGTGCAGGTCAGCCAGAAAAGCTGGAAGAATCTGGTTGAAACATAGGGAAGCAGAGAGTGCAGGTCAGCCAGAACCGCTGGAAGCATTGGAACAGCTAGAAGCATTGGAAGAACAGCTAGAACAGCTATCTGGTTGAAACATAGGGACGCTGAGAGTGCAGGTCAGCTAGAACAGCTGGGTGCATCTGGATGAAACATAGGGAAGCAGAGAGTGCAGGTCAGCTAGAACAGCTGGTAGCATCTGGTTGAAACATAGGGAAGCAGAGAGTGCAGGCAGAACAGCTGGAAGCATCTGGTTGAAACATAAGGAAGCAGAGAGTGCAGGTCAGCTAGAACAGCTGGAAGCATTGGGTTGAAACATAGGGAAGCAGAGAGTGCAGGTCAGCTAGAACAGCTGGAAGCATTGGGCTGAAACATAGGGAAGCAGAGAGTGCAGGTCAGCTAGAACAGCTGGAAGAATTGGGTTGAAACATAGGGAAGCAGAGAGTGCAGGTCAGCCAGAACAGCTGGAAGCATCTGGTTGAAACATAGGGAAGCAAAGAGTGCAGGCAGAACAGCTGGAAGCATCTGGTTGAAACATAGGGAAGCAGAGAGTGCAGGTCAGCTAGAACAGCTGGAAGCATTGGGTTGAAACATAGGGAAGCAGAGAGTGCAGGTCAGCCAGAACAGCTGGGTGCATCTAGATGAAACATAGGGAAGCAGAGAGTGCAGGTCAGCTAGAACAGCTGGTAGCATCTGGTTGAAACATAGGGAAGCAGAGAGTGCAGTTCAGCTAGAACAGCTGGAAGCATTAGGTTGAAACATAGGGAAGCAGAGAGTGCAGGTCAGCTAGAACAGCTGGAAGCATTGGGTTGAAACATAGGGAAGCAGAGAGTGCAGGTCAGCCAGAACAGCTGGGTGCATCTAGATGAAACATAGGGAAGCAGAGAGTGCAGGTCAGCTAGAACAGCTGGTAGCATCTGGTTGAAACATAGGGAAGCAGAGAGTGCAGGTCAGCCAGAACAGAGGGAAGCATTGGATTGAAACATAAGGAAGCAGAGAGTGCAGGTCAGCTAGAAAAGCTGGAAGCATTTGGTTGAAACATAGGGAAGCAGAGAGTGCAGGTCAGCTAGAACAGCTGGTAGCATCTGGTTGAAACATAGGGAAGCAGAGAGTGCAGTTCAGCTAGAACAGCTGGAAACATTGGGTTGAAACATAGCGAAGCAGAGAGTGCAGTTCAGCTAGAACAGCTGGAAGCATCTGGTTGAAACATAGGGAAGCAGAGAGTGCAGGTCAGCCAGAACAGAGGGAAGCATTAGATTGAAACATAGGGAAGCAGAGAGTGCAGGTCAGCTAGAAAAGCTGGAAGCATCTGGTTGAAACATAGGGAAGCAGAGAGTGCAGGTCAGCTAGAACAGCTGGAAGCATCTGGTTGAAACATAGGGAAGCAGAAAGTGCAGGTCAACCAGAAAAGCTGGAAGAATCTGGTTGAAACATAGGGAAGCAGAGAGTGCAGGTCAGCCAGAACCGCTGGAAGCATTGGAACAGCTAGAAGCATTGGAAGAACAGCTAGAACAGCTTTCTGGTTGAAACATAGGGAAGCGGAGAGTGCAGGTCAGCTAGAACAGCTGGGTGCATCTGGATGAAACATAGGGAAGCAGAGAGTGCAAGTCAGCTAGAACAGCTGGTAGCATCTGGTTGAAACATAGGGAAGCAGAGAGTGCAGGCAGAACAGTTGGAAGCATCTGGTTGAAACATAAGGAAGCAGAGAGTGCAGGTCAGCTAGAACAGCTGGAAGCATTGGGTTGAAACATAGGGAAGCAGAGAGTGCAGGTCAGCTAGAACAGCTGGAAGCATTGGGTTGAAACATAGGGAAGCAGAGAGTGCAGGTCAGCTAGAACAGCTGGAAGAATTGGGTTGAAATATAGGGAAGCAGAGAGTGCCGGTCAGCCAGAACAGCTGGAAGCATCTGGTTGAAACATAGGGAAGCAGAGAGTGCAGGCAGAACAGCTGGAAGCATCTGGTTGAAACATAGGGAAGCATAGAGTGCAGGTCAGCTAGAACAGCTGGAAGCATTGGGTTGAAACATAGGGAAGCAGAGAGTGCAGGTCATCCAGAACAGCTGGGTGCATCTAGATGAAACATAGGGAAGCAGAGAGTTCAGGTCAGCTAGAACAGCTGGTAGCATCTGGTTGAAACATAGGGAAGCAGAGAGTGCAGTTCAGCTAGAACAGCTGGAAGCATTGGGTTGAAACATAGGGAAGCAGAGAGTGCAGGTCAGCTAGAACAGCTGGAAGCATTGGGTTGAAACATAGGGAAGCAGAGAGTGCAGGTCAGCCAGAACAGCTGGGTGCATCTAGATGAAACATAGGGAAGCAGAGAGTGCAGGTCAGCTAGAACAGCTGGTAGCATCTGGTTGAAACATAGGGAAGCAGAGAGTGCAGGTCAGCCAGAACAGAGGGAAGCATTAGATTGAAACATAGGGAAGCAGAGAGTGCAGATCAGCTAGAAAAGCTGGAAGCATCTGGTTGAAAAATAGGGAAGCAGAGAGTGCAGATCAGCTCGAACAGCTGGAAGCATCTGGTTGAAACATAGGGAAGCAGAGAGTGCAGGTCAGCCAGAAAAGCTGGAAAAATCTGGTTGAAACATAGGGAAGCAGAGAGTGCAGGTCAGCCAGAAAAGCTGGAAGAATCTGGTTGAAACATAGGGAAGCAGAGAGTGCAGGCGAGCCAGAACAGCTGGAAGCATTTGGTGGAAACAGCGAAGCAGAGAGTGCAGGTCAATCAGAACAGCTGGAAGCATCTGGTTGAAACATAGGGAAGCAGAGAGTACAGGTCAGCCAGAACATCTGGAAGCATTTGGTTGAAACATAGCGAAGCAGAGAGTGCAGTTCAGCTAGAACAGCTGGAAGCATCTGGTTGAAACATAGGGAAGCAGAGAGTGCAGGTCAGCCAGAACAGAGGGAAGCATTAGATTGAAACATAGGGAAGCAGAGAGTGCAGGTCAGCTAGAAAAGCTGGAAGCATCTGGTTGAAACATAGGGAAGCAGAGAGTGCAGGTCAGCTAGAACAGCTGGAAGCATCTGGTTGAAACATAGGGAAGCAGAGAGTGCAGGTCAGCCAGAAAAGCTGGAAGAATCTGGTTGAAACATAGGGAAGCAGAGAGTGCAGGTCAGCCAGAACCGCTGGAAGCATTGGAACAGCTAGAAGCATTGGAAGAACAGCTAGAACAGCTATCTGGTTGAAACATAGGGAAGCGGAGAGTGCAGGTCAGCTAGAACAGCTGGGTGCATCTGGATGAAACATAGGGAAGCAAAGAGTGCAAGTCAGCTAGAACAGCTGGTAGCATCTGGTTGAAACATAGGGAAGCAGAGAGTGCAGGCAGAACAGCTGGAAGCATCTGGTTGAAACATAAGGAAGCAGAGAGTGCAGGTCAGCTAGAACAGCTGGAAGCATTGGGTTGAAACATAGGGAAGCAGAGAGTGCAGGTCAGCTAGAACAGGTGGAAGCATTGGGTTGAAACATAGGGAAGCAGAGAGTGCAGGTCAGCCAGAACCGCTGGAAGCATTGGAACAGCTAGAAGCATTGGAAGAACAGCTAGAACAGCTTTCTGGTTGAAACATAGGGAAGCGGAGAGTGCAGGTCAGCTAGAACAGCTGGGTGCATCTGGATGAAACATAGGGAAGCAGAGAGTGCAAGTCAGCTAGAACAGCTGGTAGCATCTGGTTGAAACATAGGGAAGCAGAGAGTGCAGGCAGAACAGTTGGAAGCATCTGGTTGAAACATAAGGAAGCAGAGAGTGCAGGTCAGCTAGAACAGCTGGAAGCATTGGGTTGAAACATAGGGAAGCAGAGAGTGCAGGTCAGCTAGAACAGCTGGAAGCATTGGGTTGAAACATAGGGAAGCAGAGAGTGCAGGTCAGCTAGAACAGCTGGAAGAATTGGGTTGAAATATAGGGAAGCAGAGAGTGCCGGTCAGCCAGAACAGCTGGAAGCATCTGGTTGAAACATAGGGAAGCAGAGAGTGCAGGCAGAACAGCTGGAAGCATCTGGTTGAAACATAGGGAAGCATAGAGTGCAGGTCAGCTAGAACAGCTGGAAGCATTGGGTTGAAACATAGGGAAGCAGAGAGTGCAGGTTTTCCAGAACAGCTGGGTGCATCTAGATGAAACATAGGGAAGCAGAGAGTTCAGGTCAGCTAGAACAGCTGGTAGCATCTGGTTGAAACATAGGGAAGCAGAGAGTGCAGGTCAGCTAGAACAGCTGGAAGCATTGGGTTGAAACATAGGGAAGCAGAGAGTGCAGGTCAGCTAGAACAGCTGGAAGCATTGGGTTGAAACATAGGGAAGCAGAGAGTGCAGGTCAGCCAGAACAGCTGGGTGCATCTAGATGAAACATAGGGAAGCAGAGAGTGCAGGTCAGCTAGAACAGCTGGTAGCATCTGGTTGAAACATAGGGAAGCAGAGAGTGCAGGTCAGCCAGAACAGAGGGAAGCATTAGATTGAAACATAGGGAAGCAGAGAGTGCAGGTCAGCTAGAAAAGCTGGAAGCATCTGGTTGAAAAATAGGGAAGCAGAGAGTGCAGATCAGCTAGAACAGCTGGAAGCATCTGGTTGAAACATAGGGAAGCAGAGAGTGCAGGTCAGCCAGAAAAGCTGGAAAAATCTGGTTGAAACATAGGGAAGCAGAGAGTGCAGGTCAGCCAGAAAAGCTGGAAGAATCTGGTTGAAACATAGGGAAGCAGAGAGTGCAGGCGAGCCAGAACAGCTGGAAGCATTTGGTGGAAACAGCGAAGCAGAGAGTGCAGGTCAATCAGAACAGCTGGAAGCATCTGGTTGAAACATAGGGAAGCAGAGAGTACAGGTCAGCCAGAACATCTGGAAGCATTTGGTTGAAACATAGCGAAGCAGAGAGTGCAGTTCAGCCAGAACAGCTGGAAGCATCTGGTTGAAACATAGGGAAGCAGAGAGTGCAGGTCAGCCAGAACAGAGGGAAGCATTAGATTGAAACATAGGGAAGCAGAGAGCGCAGGTCAGCTAGAAAAGCTGGAAGCATCTGGTTGAAACATAGGGAAGCAGAGAGTGCAGGTCAGCTAGAACAGCTGGAAGCATCTGGTTGAAACATAGGGAAGCAGAGAGTGCAGGTCAGCCAGAAAAGCTGGAAGAATCTGGTTGAAACATAGGGAAGCAGAGAGTGCAGGTCAGCCAGAACCGCTGGAAGCATTGGAACAGCTAGAAGCATTGGAAGAACAGCTAGAACAGCTATCTGGTTGAAACATAGGGAAGCGGAGAGTGCAGGTCAGCTAGAACAGCTGGGTGCATCTGGATGAAACATAGGGAAGCAAAGAGTGCAAGTCAGCTAGAACAGCTGGTAGCATCTGGTTGAAACATAGGGAAGCAGAGAGTGCAGGCAGAACAGCTGGAAGCATCTGGTTGAAACATAAGGAAGCAGAGAGTGCAGGTCAGCTAGAACAGCTGGAAGCATTGGGTTGAAACATAGGGAAGCAGAGAGTGCAGGTCAGCTAGAACAGCTGGAAGCATTGGGTTGAAACATAGGGAAGCAGAGAGTGCAGGTCAGCTAGAACAGCTGGAAGAATTGGGTTGAAACATAGGGAAGCAGAGAGTGCAGGTCAGCCAGAACAGCTGGAAGCATCTGGTTGAAACATAGGGAAGCAAAGAGTGCAGGCAGAACAGCTGGAAGCATCTGGTTGAAACATAGGGAAGCAGAGAGTGCAGGTCAGCTAGAACAGCTGGAAGCATTGGGTTGAAACATAGGGAAGCAGAGAGTGCAGGTCAGCCAGAACAGCTGGGTGCATCTAGATGAAACATAGGGAAGCAGAGAGTGCAGGTCAGCTAGAACAGCTGGTAGCATCTGGTTGAAACATAGGGAAGCAGAGAGTGCAGTTCAGCTAGAACAGCTGGAAGCATTAGGTTGAAACATAGGGAAGCAGAGAGTGCAGGTCAGCTAGAACAGCTGGAAGCATTGGGTTGAAACATAGGGAAGCAGAGAGTGCAGGTCAGCCAGAACAGCTGGGTGCATCTAGATGAAACATAGGGAAGCAGAGAGTGCAGGTCAGCTAGAACAGCTGGTAGCATCTGGTTGAAACATAGGGAAGCAGAGAGTGCAGTTCAGCTAGAACAGCTGGAAGCATTGGGTTGAAACATAGGGAAGCAGAGAGTGCAGGTCAGCTAGAACAGCTGGAAGCATTGGGTTGAAACATAGGGAAGCAGAGAGTGCAGGTCAGCCAGAACAGCTGGGTGCATCTAGATGAAACATAGGGAAGCAGAGAGTGCAGGTCAGCTAGAACAGCTGGTAGCATCTGGTTGAAACATAGGGAAGCAGAGAGTGCAGGTCAGCCAGAACAGAGGGAAGCATTAGATTGAAACATAGGGAAGCAGAGAGTGCAGGTCAGCTAGAAAAGCTGGAAGCATCTGGTTGAAACATAGGGAAGCAGAGAGTGCAGGTCAGCTAGAACAGCTGGTAGCATCTGGTTGAAACATAGGGAAGCAGAGAGTGCAGTTCAGCTAGAACAGCTGGAAACATTGGGTTGAAGCATAGCGAAGCAGAGAGTGCAGTTCAGCTAGAACAGCTGGAAGCATCTGGTTGAAACATAGGGATGCAGAGAGTGCAGGTCAGCCAGAACAGAGGGAAGCATTAGATTGAAACATAGGGAAGCAGAGAGTGCAGGTCAGCTAGAAAAGCTGGAAGCATCTGGTTGAAACATAGGGAAGCAGAGAGTGCAGGCGAGCCAGAACAGCTGGAAGCATTTGGTGGAAACAGTGAAGCAGAGAGTGCAGGTCAATCAGAACAGCTGGAAGCATCTGGTTGAAACATAGGGAAGCAGAGAGTACAGGTCAGCCAGAACATCTGGAAGCATTTGGTTGAAACATAGCGAAGCAGAGAGTGCAGTTCAGCTAGAACAGCTGGAAGCATCTGGTTGAAACATAGGGAAGCAGAGAGTGCAGGTCAGCTAGAACAGAGGGAAGCATTAGATTGAAACATAGGGAAGCAGAGAGTGCAGGTCAGCTAGAAAAGCTGGAAGCATCTGGTTGAAACATAGGGAAGCAGAGAGTGCAGGTCAGCTAGAACAGCTGGAAGCATCTGGTTGAAACATAGGGAAGCAGAGAGTGCAGGTCAGCCAGAAAAGCTGGAAGAATCTGGTTGAAACATAGGGAAGCAGAGAGTGCAGGTCAGCCAGAACCGCTGGAAGCATTGGAACAGCTAGAAGCATTGGAAGAACAGCTAGAACAGCTATCTGGTTGAAACATAGGGAAGCTGAGAGTGCAGGTCAGCTAGAACAGCTGGATGCATCTGGTTGAAACATAGGGAAGCAGAGAGTGCAGGCAGAACAGCTGGAAGCATCTGGTTAAAACATAAGGAAGCAGAGAGTGCAGGTCAGCTAGAACAGCTGGAAGCATTGGGTTGAAACATAGGGAAGCAGAGAGTGCAGGTCAGCTAGAACAGCTGGAAGCATTTGGTTGAAACATAGGGAAGCAGAGAGTGCAGGTCAGCTAGAACAGCTGGAAGAATTGGGTTCAAACATAGGGAAGCAGAGAGTGCAGGTCAGCCAGAACAGCTGGGTGCATCTAGATGAAACATAGGGAAGCAGAGAGTGCAGGTCAGCTAGAACAGCTGGAAGCATCTGGTTGAAACATAGGGAAGCAAAGAGTGCAGTTCAGCTAGAACAGCTGGAAGCATTAGGTTGAAACATAGGGAAGCAGAGAGTGCAGGTCAGCTAGAACAGCTGGAAGCATTGGGTTGAAACATAGGGAAGCAGAGAGTGCAGGTCAGCCAGAACAGCTGGTAGCATCTGGTTGAAACATAGGGAAGCAGAGAGTGCAGGTCAGCCAGAACAGAGGGAAGCATTAGATTGAAACATATGGAAGCAGAGAGTGCAGGTCAGCTAGAACAGCTGGTAGCATCTGGTTGAAACATAGGGAAGCAGAGAGAGCAGTTCAGCTAGAACAGCTGGTAGCATCTGGTTGAAACATAGCGAAGCAGAGAGTGCAGTTCAGCTAGAACAGCTGGAAGCATCTGGTTGAAACATAGGGAAGCAGAGAGTGCAGGTCAGCCAGAAAAGCTGGGTGCATCTAGATGAAACATAGGGAAGCAAAGAGTGCAGGCAGAACAGCTGGAAGCATCTGGTTGAAACATAGGGAAGCAGAGAGTGCAGGTCAGCTAGAACAGCTGGGTGCATCTAGATGAAACATAGGGAAGCAGAGAGTGCAGGTCAGCTAGAACAGCTGGTAGCATCTGGTTGAAACATAGGGAAGCAGAGAGTGCAGGTCAGCTAGAACAGCTGGAAGCATTGGGTTGAAACATAGGGAAGCAGAGAGTGCAGGTCAGCTAGAACAGCTGGAAGCATCTGGTTGAAACATAGGGAAGCAGAGAGTGCAGGTCAGCTAGAACAGCTGGAAGCATCTGGTTGAAACATAGGGAAGCAGAGAGTGCAGGTCAGCCAGAAAAGCTGGAAGAATCTGGTTGAAACATAGGGAAGCAGAGAGTGCAGGTCAGCCAGAACCGCTGGAAGCATTGGAACAGCTAGAAGCATTGGAAGAACAGCTAGAACAGCTATCTGGTTGAAACATAGGGAAGCTGAGAGTGTAGGTCAGCTAGAACATCTGGGTGCATCTGGTTGAAACATAGGGAAGCAGAGAGTGCAGGCAGAACAGCTGGAAGCATCTGGTTAAAACATAAGGAAGCAGAGAGTGCAGGTCAGCTAGAACAGCTGGAAGCATTGGGTTGAAACATAGGGAAGCCGAGAGTGCAGGTCAGCTAGAACAGCTGGAAGCATTGGGTTGAAACATAGGGAAGCAGAGAGTGCAGGTCAGCTAGAACAGCTGGAAGAATTGGGTTCAAACATAGGGAAGCAGAGAGTGCAGGTCAGCCAGAACAGCTGGGTGCATCTAGATGAAACATAGGGAAGCAGAGAGTGCAGGTCAGCTAGAACAGCTGGAAGCATCTGGTTGAAACATAGGGAAGCAAAGAGTGCAGTTCAGCTAGAACAGCTGGAAGCATTAGGTTGAAACATAGGGAAGCAGAGAGTGCAGGTCAGCTAGAACAGCTGGAAGCATTGCGTTGAAACATAGGGAAGCAGAGAGTGCAGGTCAGCCAGAACAGCTGGTAGCATCTGGTTGAAACATAGGGAAGCAGAGAGTGCAGGTCAGCCAGAACAGAGGGAAGCATTAGATTGAAACATATGGAAGCAGAGAGTGCAGGTCAGCTAGAACAGCTGGTAGCATCTGGTTGAAACATAGGGAAGCAGAGAGTGCAGTTCAGCTAGAACAGCTGGTAGCATCTGGTTGAAACATAGCGAAGCAGAGAGTGCAGTTCAGCTAGAACAGCTGGAAGCATCTGGTTGAAACATAGGGAAGCAGAGAGTGCAGGTCAGCCAGAACAGAGGGAAGCATTAGATTGAAACATAGGGAAGCAGAGAGTGCAGGTCAGCTAGAAAAGCTGGAAGCATCTGGTTGAAACATAGGGAAGCAGAGAGTGCAGGTCAGCTAGAACAGCTGCAAGCATCTGGTTGAAACATAGGGAAGCAGAAAGTGCAGGTCAACCAGAAAAGCTGGAAGAATCTGGTTGAAACATAGGGAAGCAGAGAGTGCAGGTCAGCCAGAACCGCTGGAAGCATTGGAACAGCTAGAAGCATTGGAAGAACAGCTAGAACAGCTATCTGGTTGAAACATAGGGAAGCGGAGAGTGCAGGTCAGCTAGAACAGCTGGGTGCATCTGGATGAAACATAGGGAAGCAGAGAGTGCAAGTCAGCTAGAACAGCTGGTAGCATCTGGTTGAAACATAGGGAAGCAGAGAGTTCAGGCAGAACAGCTGGAAGCATCTGGTTGAAACATAAGGAAGCAGAGAGTGCAGGTCAGCTAGAACAGCTGGAAGCATTGGGTTGAAACATAGGGAAGCAGAGAGTGCAGGTCAGCTAGAACAGCTGGAAGCATTGGGTTGAAACATAGGGAAGCAGAGAGTGCAGGTCAGCTAGAACAGCTGGAAGAATTGGGTTGAAACATAGGGAAGCAGAGAGTGCAGGTCAGCCAGAACAGCTGGAAGCATCTGGTTGAAACATAGGGAAGCAGAGAGTGCAGGTCAGTTAGAACAGCTGGAAGCATTGGGTTGAAACATAGGGAAGCAGAGAGTGCAGGTCAGCCAGAATAGCTGGGTGCATCTAGATGAAACATAGGGAAGCAAAGAGTGCAGGCAGAACAGCTGGAAGCATCTGGTTGAAACATAGGGAAGCAGAGAGTGCAGGTCAGCTAGAACAGCTGGGTGCATCTAGATGAAACATAGGGAAGCAGAGAGTGCAGGTCAGCTAGAACAGCTGGTAGCATCTGGTTGAAACATAGGGAAGCAGAGAGTGCAGGTCAGCTAGAACAGCTGGAAGCATTGGGTTGAAACATAGGGAAGCAGAGAGTGCAGGTCAGCTAGAACAGCTGGAAGCATCTGGTTGAAACATAGGGAAGCAGAGAGTGCAGGTCAGCCAGAAAAGCTGGAAGAATCTGGTTGAAACATAGGGAAGCAGAGAGTGCAGGTCAGCCAGAACCGCTGGAAGCATTGGAACAGCTAGAAGCATTGGAAGAACAGCTAGAACAGCTATCTGGTTGAAACATAGGGAAGCTGAGAGTGCAGGTCAGCTAGAACAGCTGGATGCATCTGGTTGAAACATAGGGAAGCAGAGAGTGCAGGCAGAACAGCTGGAAGCATCTGGTTAAAACATAAGGAAGCAGAGAGTGCAGGTCAGCTAGAACAGCTGGAAGCATTGGGTTGAAACATAGGGAAGCAGAGAGTGCAGGTCAGCTATAACAGCTGGAAGCATTTGTTTGAAACATAGGGAAGCAGAGAGTGCAGGTCAGCTAGAACAGCTGGAAGAATTGGGTTCAAACATAGGGAAGCAGAGAGTGCAGGTCAGCCAGAACAGCTGGGTGCATCTAGATGAAACATAGGGAAGCAGAGAGTGCAGGTCAGCTAGAACAGCTGGAAGCATCTGGTTGAAACATAGGGAAGCAAAGAGTGCAGTTCAGCTAGAACAGCTGGAAGCATTAGGTTGAAACATAGGGAAGCAGAGAGTGCAGGTCAGCTAGAACAGCTGGAAGCATTGGGTTGAAACATAGGGAAGCAGAGAGTGCAGGTCAGCCAGAACAGCTGGTAGCATCTGGTTGAAACATAGGGAAGCAGAGAGTGCAGGTCAGCCAGAACAGAGGGAAGCATTAGATTGAAACATATGGAAGCAGAGAGTGCAGGTCAGCTAGAACAGCTGGTAGCATCTGGTTGAAACATAGGGAAGCAGAGAGAGCAGTTCAGCTAGAACAGCTGGTAGCATCTGGTTGAAACATAGCGAAGCAGAGAGTGCAGTTCAGCTAGAACAGCTGGAAGCATCTGGTTGAAACATAGGGAAGCAGAGAGTGCAGGTCAGCCAGAATAGCTGGGTGCATCTAGATGAAACATAGGGAAGCAAAGAGTGCAGGCAGAACAGCTGGAAGCATCTGGTTGAAACATAGGGAAGCAGAGAGTGCAGGTCAGCTAGAACAGCTGGGTGCATCTAGATGAAACATAGGGAAGCAGAGAGTGCAGGTCAGCTAGAACAGCTGGTAGCATCTGGTTGAAACATAGGGAAGCAGAGAGTGCAGGTCAGCTAGAACAGCTGGAAGCATTGGGTTGAAACATAGGGAAGCAGAGAGTGCAGGTCAGCTAGAAAAGCTGGAAGCATCTGGTTGAAACATAGGGAAGCAGAGAGTGCAGGTCAGCTAGAACAGCTGGAAGCATCTGGTTGAAACATAGGGAAGCAGAGAGTGCAGGTCAGCTAGAAAAGCTGGAAGAATCTGGTTGAAATATAGGGAAGCAGAGAGTGCAGGTCAGCCAGAACCGCTGGAAGCATTGGAACAGCTAGAAGCATTGGAAGAACAGCTAGAACAGCTATCTGGTTGAAACATAGGGAAGCTGAGAGTGTAGGTCAGCTAGAACATCTGGGTGCATCTGGTTGAAACATAGGGAAGCAGAGAGTGCAGGCAGAACAGCTGGAAGCATCTGGTTAAAACATAAGGAAGCAGAGAGTGCAGGTCAGCTAGAACAGCTGGAAGCATTGGGTTGAAACATAGGGAAGCCGAGAGTGCAGGTCAGCTAGAACAGCTGGAAGCATTGGGTTGAAACATAGGGAAGCAGAGAGTGCAGGTCAGCTAGAACAGCTGGAAGAATTGGGTTCAAACATAGGGAAGCAGAGAGTGCAGGTCAGCCAGAACAGCTGGGTGCATCTAGATGAAACATAGGGAAGCAGAGAGTGCAGGTCAGCTAGAACAGCTGGAAGCATCTGGTTGAAACATAGGGAAGCAAAGAGTGCAGTTCAGCTAGAACAGCTGGAAGCATCTGGTTGAAACATAGGGAAGCAGAGAGTGCAGGTCAGCTAGAACAGCTGGAAGCATTGGGTTGAAACATAGGGAAGCAGAGAGTGCAGGTCAGCCAGAACAGCTGGTAGCATCTGGTTGAAACATAGGGAAGCAGAGAGTGCAGGTCAGCCAGAACAGAGGGAAGCATTAGATTGAAACATATGGAAGCAGAGAGTGCAGGTCAGCTAGAACAGCTGGTAGCATCTGGTTGAAACATAGGGAAGCAGAGAGTGCAGTTCAGCTAGAACAGCTGGTAGCATCTGGTTGAAACATAGCGAAGCAGAGAGTGCAGTTCAGCTAGAACAGCTGGAAGCATCTGGTTGAAACATAGGGAAGCAGAGAGTGCAGGTCAGCCAGAACAGAGGGAAGCATCTGCCTGAAACATAGGTAAGCAGAGAGTGCAGTTCAGCTAGAACAGCTGGAAGCATTGGGTTGAAACACAGTGAAGCAGAGAGTGCAGGTCAGCTAGAACAGCTGGAAGCATTGGGTTGAAACACAGTGAAGCAGAGAGTACAGGTCAGCTAGAACAGCTGGAAGCATCTGGTTTAAACATAGTGAAGCAGAGAGTGCAGGTCAGCTAGAACAACTGGAAGCATCTGGTTGAAACATAGTGAAGCAGAGAGTACAGGTCAGCTAGAATAGCTGGAAGCATCTGGTTGAAACATAGGGAGTAAGCTATGATTACGGCTCTTCAGCAGAAACGCGTATGCTCTTGTTTTATGAGGTGGTAAGATGAAAGACTTTTAACCATGACCTTGGATCAATAAATGTTATGTTTTAATATAACTGGATGTTGTTCGACTTCTTCCTTTCTCAACTCGAATTTTGCCAGTCTAGAACAACTATCCGCCCTTGCTACTGTGGTTTACAAAGCCCACCTAGTATGGTCTACTCTAGGCGATGAAGTGCATGCTTGTGGCCGTCTGATTGGTACAGCACAGATGACGGATTGTACTCCACTTGGGAAATGGCATCTGATTGGCTGAATAGACGCACGCCCCCATCACGCCCACCTTTTGGCGTCCGGAGGAGGAATACCCAGATGGTCTAAAGTTTCCAAGTTTACCGGAGAGTGTTGCCTTATCAAACAGGGTGAGTTGAATCTCTAGCTCGGGAGAGCTATACGTCCAAGTGTTGACGTCCCTTTCAGGTAACCCGCTGTGCAGATACTTACAGCCTGACGACTGAGAGACTTTATTAGATGTATTGGGGTAAGCCTGCTGCTGTTATACTCATATTTGACATTTCTGTCGCATATAATTGATGAAGACTTTAGATGTTTTATCAGCTCTATTATCAGCACTATAGGACATTTACACTCGAGTGGGCTTCTTTCACAAATTGTAAACCTGAAGTTAATTTATTTATTTGAGTTCCTTCAAATTAGAGGTTCATTTGAAGGTTTCTTTGTCTCCTATATTTCTGCTTCTTCTGAAACATAGGGAAGCAGAGGGTGTAAGTAAGCTAGAACAGCTGGAAGCATTGGGTTGAAACATAGGGAAGCAGAGAGTGCAGGTCAGCTAGAACAGCTGGAAGCATCTGGTTGAAACATAGGGAAGCAGAGAGTGCAGGTCAGCAAGAACCGCTGGAAGCATTGGAACAGCTAGAAGCATTGGAAGAACAGCTAGAACAGCTATCTGGTTGAAACATAGGGAAGCGGAGAGTGCAGGTCAGCTAGAACAGCTGGGTGCATCTGGATGAAACATAGGGAAGCAGAGAGTGCAAGTCAGCTAGAACAGCTGGTAGCATCTGGTTGAAACATAGGGAAGCAGAGAGTGCAGGCAGAACAGCTGGAAGCATCTGGTTGAAACATAAGGAAGCAGAGAGTGCAGGTCAGCTAGAACAGCTGGAAGCATTGGGTTGAAACATAGGGAAGCAGAGAGTGCAGGTCAGCTAGAACAGCTGGAAGCATTGGGTTGAAACATAGGGAAGCAGAGAATGCAGGTCAGCTAGAACAGCTGGAAGAATTGGGTTGAAACATAGGGAAGCAGAGAGTGCAGGTCAGCCAGAACAGCTGGAAGCATCTGGTTGAAACATAGGGAAGCAGAGAGTGCAGAGAGTGCGAAGCAGAGAGTGCAGTTCAGCTAGAACAGCTGGAAGCATCTGGTTGAAACATAGGGAAGCAGAGAGTGCAGGTCAGCCAGAACAGAGGGAAGCATTAGATTGAAACATAGGGAAGCAGAGAGTGCAGGTCAGCTAGAAAAGCTGGAAGCATCTGGTTGAAACATAGGGAAGCAGAGAGTGCAGGTCAGCTAGAACAGCTGGAAGCATCTGGTTGAAACATAGGGAAGCAGAGAGTGCAGGTCAGCCAGAAAAGCTGGAAGAATCTGGTTGAAACATAGGGAAGCAGAGAGTGCAGGTCAGCCAGAACCGCTGGAAGCATTGGAACAGCTAGAAGCATTGGAAGAACAGCTAGAACAGCTATCTGGTTGAAACATAGGGACGCTGAGAGTGCAGGTCAGCTAGAACAGCTGGGTGCATCTGGATGAAACATAGGGAAGCAGAGAGTGCAGGTCAGCTAGAACAGCTGGTAGCATCTGGTTGAAACATAGGGAAGCAGAGAGTGCAGGCAGAACAGCTGGAAGCATCTGGTTGAAACATAAGGAAGCAGAGAGTGCAGGTCAGCTAGAACAGCTGGAAGCATTGGGTTGAAACATAGGGAAGCAGAGAGTGCAGGTCAGCTAGAACAGCTGGAAGCATTGGGCTGAAACATAGGGAAGCAGAGAGTGCAGGTCAGCTAGAACAGCTGGAAGAATTGGGTTGAAACATAGGGAAGCAGAGAGTGCAGGTCAGCCAGAACAGCTGGAAGCATCTGGTTGAAACAAAGGGAAGCAAAGAGTGCAGGCAGAACAGCTGGGTGCATCTAGATGAAACATAGGGAAGCAGAGAGTGCAGGTCAGCTAGAACAGCTGGTAGCATCTGGTTGAAACATAGGGAAGCAGAGAGTGCAGTTCAGCTAGAACAGCTGGAAGCATTAGGTTGAAACATAGGGAAGCAGAGAGTGCAGGTCAGCTAGAACAGCTGGAAGCATTGGGTTGAAACATAGGGAAGCAGAGAGTGCAGGTCAGCCAGAACAGCTGGGTGCATCTAGATGAAACATAGGGAAGCAGAGAGTGCAGGTCAGCTAGAACAGCTGGTAGCATCTGGTTGAAACATAGGGAAGCAGAGAGTGCAGGTCAGCCAGAACAGAGGGAAGCATTGGATTGAAACATAAGGAAGCAGAGAGTGCAGGTCAGCTAGAAAAGCTGGAAGCATTTGGTTGAAACATAGGGAAGCAGAGAGTGCAGGTCAGCTAGAACAGCTGGTAGCATCTGGTTGAAACATAGGGAAGCAGAGAGTGCAGTTCAGCTAGAACAGCTGGAAACATTGGGTTGAAACATAGCGAAGCAGAGAGTGCAGTTCAGCTAGAACAGCTGGAAGCATCTGGTTGAAACATAGGGAAGCAGAGAGTGCAGGTCAGCCAGAACAGAGGGAAGCATTAGATTGAAACATAGGGAAGCAGAGAGTGCAGGTCAGCTAGAAAAGCTGGAAGCATCTGGTTGAAACATAGGGAAGCAGAGAGTGCAGGTCAGCTAGAACAGCTGGAAGCATCTGGTTGAAACATAGGGAAGCAGAAAGTGCAGGTCAACCAGAAAAGCTGGAAGAATCTGGTTGAAACATAGGGAAGCAGAGAGTGCAGGTCAGCCAGAACCGCTGGAAGCATTGGAACAGCTAGAAGCATTGGAAGAACAGCTAGAACAGCTTTCTGGTTGAAACATAGGGAAGCGGAGAGTGCAGGTCAGCTAGAACAGCTGGGTGCATCTGGATGAAACATAGGGAAGCAGAGAGTGCAAGTCAGCTAGAACAGCTGGTAGCATCTGGTTGAAACATAGGGAAGCAGAGAGTGCAGGCAGAACAGTTGGAAGCATCTGGTTGAAACATAAGGAAGCAGAGAGTGCAGGTCAGCTAGAACAGCTGGAAGCATTGGGTTGAAACATAGGGAAGCAGAGAGTGCAGGTCAGCTAGAACAGCTGGAAGCATTGGGTTGAAACATAGGGAAGCAGAGAGTGCAGGTCAGCTAGAACAGCTGGAAGAATTGGGTTGAAATATAGGGAAGCAGAGAGTGCCGGTCAGCCAGAACAGCTGGAAGCATCTGGTTGAAACATAGGGAAGCAGAGAGTGCAGGCAGAACAGCTGGAAGCATCTGGTTGAAACATAGGGAAGCATAGAGTGCAGGTCAGCTAGAACAGCTGGAAGCATTGGGTTGAAACATAGGGAAGCAGAGAGTGCAGGTCATCCAGAACAGCTGGGTGCATCTAGATGAAACATAGGGAAGCAGAGAGTTCAGGTCAGCTAGAACAGCTGGTAGCATCTGGTTGAAACATAGGGAAGCAGAGAGTGCAGTTCAGCTAGAACAGCTGGAAGCATTGGGTTGAAACATAGGGAAGCAGAGAGTGCAGGTCAGCTAGAACAGCTGGAAGCATTGGGTTGAAACATAGGGAAGCAGAGAGTGCAGGTCAGCCAGAACAGCTGGGTGCATCTAGATGAAACATAGGGAAGCAGAGAGTGCAGGTCAGCTAGAACAGCTGGTAGCATCTGGTTGAAACATAGGGAAGCAGAGAGTGCAGGTCAGCCAGAACAGAGGGAAGCATTAGATTGAAACATAGGGAAGCAGAGAGTGCAGGTCAGCTAGAAAAGCTGGAAGCATCTGGTTGAAAAATAGGGAAGCAGAGAGTGCAGATCAGCTCGAACAGCTGGAAGCATCTGGTTGAAACATAGGGAAGCAGAGAGTGCAGGTCAGCCAGAAAAGCTGGAAAAATCTGGTTGAAACATAGGGAAGCAGAGAGTGCAGGTCAGCCAGAAAAGCTGGAAGAATCTGGTTGAAACATAGGGAAGCAGAGAGTGCAGGCGAGCCAGAACAGCTGGAAGCATTTGGTGGAAACAGCGAAGCAGAGAGTGCAGGTCAATCAGAACAGCTGGAAGCATCTGGTTGAAACATAGGGAAGCAGAGAGTACAGGTCAGCCAGAACATCTGGAAGCATTTGGTTGAAACATAGCGAAGCAGAGAGTGCAGTTCAGCTAGAACAGCTGGAAGCATCTGGTTGAAACATAGGGAAGCAGAGAGTGCAGGTCAGCCAGAACAGAGGGAAGCATTAGATTGAAACATAGGGAAGCAGAGAGTGCAGGTCAGCTAGAAAAGCTGGAAGCATCTGGTTGAAACATAGGGAAGCAGAGAGTGCAGGTCAGCTAGAACAGCTGGAAGCATCTGGTTGAAACATAGGGAAGCAGAGAGTGCAGGTCAGCCAGAAAAGCTGGAAGAATCTGGTTGAAACATAGGGAAGCAGAGAGTGCAGGTCAGCCAGAACCGCTGGAAGCATTGGAACAGCTAGAAGCATTGGAAGAACAGCTAGAACAGCTATCTGGTTGAAACATAGGGAAGCGGAGAGTGCAGGTCAGCTAGAACAGCTGGGTGCATCTGGATGAAACATAGGGAAGCAAAGAGTGCAAGTCAGCTAGAACAGCTGGTAGCATCTGGTTGAAACATAGGGAAGCAGAGAGTGCAGGCAGAACAGCTGGAAGCATCTGGTTGAAACATAAGGAAGCAGAGAGTGCAGGTCAGCTAGAACAGCTGGAAGCATTGGGTTGAAACATAGGGAAGCAGAGAGTGCAGGTCAGCTAGAACAGGTGGAAGCATTGGGTTGAAACATAGGGAAGCAGAGAGTGCAGGTCAGCCAGAACCGCTGGAAGCATTGGAACAGCTAGAAGCATTGGAAGAACAGCTAGAACAGCTTTCTGGTTGAAACATAGGGAAGCGGAGAGTGCAGGTCAGCTAGAACAGCTGGGTGCATCTGGATGAAACATAGGGAAGCAGAGAGTGCAAGTCAGCTAGAACAGCTGGGTGCATCTGGTTGAAACATAGGGAAGCAGAGAGTGCAGGCAGAACAGTTGGAAGCATCTGGTTGAAACATAAGGAAGCAGAGAGTGCAGGTCAGCTAGAACAGCTGGAAGCATTGGGTTGAAACATAGGGAAGCAGAGAGTGCAGGTCAGCTAGAACAGCTGGAAGCATTGGGTTGAAACATAGGGAAGCAGAGAGTGCAGGTCAGCTAGAACAGCTGGAAGAATTGGGTTGAAATATAGGGAAGCAGAGAGTGCCGGTCAGCCAGAACAGCTGGAAGCATCTGGTTGAAACATAGGGAAGCAGAGAGTGCAGGCAGAACAGCTGGAAGCATCTGGTTGAAACATAGGGAAGCATAGAGTGCAGGTCAGCTAGAACAGCTGGAAGCATTGGGTTGAAACATAGGGAAGCAGAGAGTGCAGGTTTTCCAGAACAGCTGGGTGCATCTAGATGAAACATAGGGAAGCAGAGAGTTCAGCTCAGCTAGAACAGCTGGTAGCATCTGGTTGAAACATAGGGAAGCAGAGAGTGCAGTTCAGCTAGAACAGCTGGAAGCATTGGGTTGAAACATAGGGAAGCAGAGAGTGCAGGTCAGCTAGAACAGCTGGAAGCATTGGGTTGAAACATAGGGAAGCAGAGAGTGCAGGTCAGCCAGAACAGCTGGGTGCATCTAGATGAAACATAGGGAAGCAGAGAGTGCAGGTCAGCTAGAACAGCTGGTAGCATCTGGTTGAAACATAGGGAAGCAGAGAGTGCAGGTCAGCCAGAACAGAGGGAAGCATTAGATTGAAACATAGGGAAGCAGAGAGTGCAGGTCAGCTAGAAAAGCTGGAAGCATCTGGTTGAAAAATAGGGAAGCAGAGAGTGCAGATCAGCTCGAACAGCTGGAAGCATCTGGTTGAAACATAGGGAAGCAGAGAGTGCAGGTCAGCCAGAAAAGCTGGAAAAATCTGGTTGAAACATAGGGAAGCAGAGAGTGCAGGTCAGCCAGAAAAGCTGGAAGAATCTGGTTGAAACATAGGGAAGCAGAGAGTGCAGGCGAGCCAGAACAGCTGGAAGCATTTGGTGGAAACAGCGAAGCAGAGAGTGCAGGTCAATCAGAACAGCTGGAAGCATCTGGTTGAAACATAGGGAAGCAGAGAGTACAGGTCAGCCAGAACATCTGGAAGCATTTGGTTGAAACATAGCGAAGCAGAGAGTGCAGTTCAGCTAGAACAGCTGGAAGCATCTGGTTGAAACATAGGGAAGCAGAGAGTGCAGGTCAGCCAGAACAGAGGGAAGCATTAGATTGAAACATAGGGAAGCAGAGAGCGCAGGTCAGCTAGAAAAGCTGGAAGCATCTGGTTGAAACATAGGGAAGCAGAGAGTGCAGGTCAGCTAGAACAGCTGGAAGCATCTGGTTGAAACATAGGGAAGCAGAGAGTGCAGGTCAGCCAGAAAAGCTGGAAGAATCTGGTTGAAACATAGGGAAGCAGAGAGTGCAGGTCAGCCAGAACCGCTGGAAGCATTGGAACAGCTAGAAGCATTGGAAGAACAGCTAGAACAGCTATCTGGTTGAAACATAGGGAAGCGGAGAGTGCAGGTCAGCTAGAACAGCTGGGTGCATCTGGATGAAACATAGGGAAGCAAAGAGTGCAAGTCAGCTAGAACAGCTGGTAGCATCTGGTTGAAACATAGGGAAGCAGAGAGTGCAGGCAGAACAGCTGGAAGCATCTGGTTGAAACATAAGGAAGCAGAGAGTGCAGGTCAGCTAGAACAGCTGGAAGCATTGGGTTGAAACATAGGGAAGCAGAGAGTGCAGGTCAGCTAGAACAGCTGGAAGCATTGGGTTGAAACATAGGGAAGCAGAGAGTGCAGGTCAGCTAGAACAGCTGGAAGAATTGGGTTGAAACATAGGGAAGCAGAGAGTGCAGGTCAGCCAGAACAGCTGGAAGCATCTGGTTGAAACATAGGGAAGCAAAGAGTGCAGGCAGAACAGCTGGAAGCATCTGGTTGAAACATAGGGAAGCAGAGAGTGCAGGTCAGCTAGAACAGCTGGAAGCATTGGGTTGAAACATAGGGAAGCAGAGAGTGCAGGTCAGCCAGAACAGCTGGGTGCATCTAGATGAAACATAGGGAAGCAGAGAGTGCAGGTCAGCTAGAACAGCTGGTAGCATCTGGTTGAAACATAGGGAAGCAGAGAGTGCAGTTCAGCTAGAACAGCTGGAAGCATTGGGTTGAAACATAGGGAAGCAGAGAGTGCAGGTCAGCTAGAACAGCTGGAAGCATTGGGTTGAAACATAGGGAAGCAGAGAGTGCAGGTCAGCCAGAACAGCTGGGAGCATCTAGATGAAACATAGGGAAGCAGAGAGTGCAGGTCAGCTAGAACAGCTGGTAGCATCTGGTTGAAACATAGGGAAGCAGAGAGTGCAGGTCAGCCAGAACAGAGGGAAGCATTAGATTGAAACATAGGGAAGCAGAGAGTGCAGGTCAGCTAGAAAAGCTGGAAGCATCTGGTTGAAACATAGGGAAGCAGAGAGTGCAGGTCAGCTAGAACAGCTGGTAGCATCTGGTTGAAACATAGGGAAGCAGAGAGTGCAGTTCAGCTAGAACAGCTGGAAACATTGGGTTGAAGCATAGCGAAGCAGAGAGTGCAGTTCAGCTAGAACAGCTGGAAGCATCTGGTTGAAACATAGGGATGCAGAGAGTGCAGGTCAGCCAGAACAGAGGGAAGCATTAGATTGAAACATAGGGAAGCAGAGAGTGCAGGTCAGCTAGAAAAGCTGGAAGCATCTGGTTGAAACATAGGGAAGCAGAGAGTGCAGATCAGCTCGAACAGCTGGAAGCATCTGGTTGAAACATAGGGAAGCAGAGAGTGCAGGCGAGCCAGAACAGCTGGAAGCATTTGGTGGAAACAGTGAAGCAGAGAGTGCAGGTCAATCAGAACAGCTGGAAGCATCTGGTTGAAACATAGGGAAGCAGAGAGTACAGGTCAGCCAGAACATCTGGAAGCATTTGGTTGAAACATAGCGAAGCAGAGAGTGCAGTTCAGCTAGAACAGCTGGAAGCATCTGGTTGAAACATAGGGAAGCAGAGAGTGCAGGTCAGCTAGAACAGAGGGAAGCATTAGATTGAAATATAGGGAAGCAGAGAGTGCAGGTCAGCTAGAAAAGCTGGAAGCATCTGGTTGAAACATAGGGAAGCAGAGAGTGCAGGTCAGCTAGAACAGCTGGAAGCATCTGGTTGAAACATAGGGAAGCAGAGAGTGCAGGTCAGCCAGAAAAGCTGGAAGAATCTGGTTGAAACATAGGGAAGCAGAGAGTGCAGGTCAGCCAGAACCGCTGGAAGCATTGGAACAGCTAGAAGCATTGGAAGAACAGCTAGAACAGCTATCTGGTTGAAACATAGGGAAGCTGAGAGTGCAGGTCAGCTAGAACAGCTGGATGCATCTGGTTGAAACATAGGGAAGCAGAGAGTGCAGGCAGAACAGCTGGAAGCATCTGGTTAAAACATAAGGAAGCAGAGAGTGCAGGTCAGCTAGAACAGCTGGAAGCATTGGGTTGAAACATAGGGAAGCAGAGAGTGCAGGTCAGCTAGAACAGCTGGAAGCATTTGGTTGAAACATAGGGAAGCAGAGAGTGCAGGTCAGCTAGAACAGCTGGAAGAATTGGGTTCAAACATAGGGAAGCAGAGAGTGCAGGTCAGCCAGAACAGCTGGGTGCATCTAGATGAAACATAGGGAAGCAGAGAGTGCAGGTCAGCTAGAACAGCTGGAAGCATCTGGTTGAAACATAGGGAAGCAAAGAGTGCAGTTCAGCTAGAACAGCTGGAAGCATTAGGTTGAAACATAGGGAAGCAGAGAGTGCAGGTCAGCTAGAACAGCTGGAAGCATTGGGTTGAAACATAGGGAAGCAGAGAGTGCAGGTCAGCCAGAACAGCTGGTAGCATCTGGTTGAAACATAGGGAAGCAGAGAGTGCAGGTCAGCCAGAACAGAGGGAAGCATTAGATTGAAACATATGGAAACAGAGAGTGCAGGTCAGCTAGAACAGCTGGTAGCATCTGGTTGAAACATAGGGAAGCAGAGAGAGCAGATCAGCTAGAACAGCTGGTAGCATCTGGTTGAAACATAGCGAAGCAGAGAGTGCAGTTCAGCTAGAACAGCTGGAAGCATCTGGTTGAAACATAGGGAAGCAGAGAGTGCAGGTCAGCCAGAATAGCTGGGTGCATCTAGATGAAACATAGGGAAGCAAAGAGTGCAGGCAGAACAGCTGGAAGCATCTGGTTGAAACATAGGGAAGCAGAGAGTGCAGGTCAGCTAGAACAGCTGGGTGCATCTAGATGAAACATAGGGAAGCAGAGAGTGCAGGTCAGCTAGAACAGCTGGTAGCATCTGGTTGAAACATAGGGAAGCAGAGAGTGCAGGTCAGCTAGAACAGCTGGAAGCATTGGGTTGAAACATAGGGAAGCAGAGAGTGCAGGTCAGCTAGAAAAGCTGGAAGCATCTGGTTGAAACATAGGGAAGCAGAGAGTGCAGGTCAGCTAGAACAGCTGGAAGCATCTGGTTGAAACATAGGGAAGCAGAGAGTGCAGGTCAGCTAGAACAGCTGGAAGAATCTGGTTGAAACATAGGGAAGCAGAGAGTGCAGGTCAGCCAGAACCGCTGGAAGCATTGGAACAGCTAGAAGCATTGGAAGAACAGCTAGAACAGCTATCTGGTTGAAACATAGGGAAGCTGAGAGTGTAGGTCAGCTAGAACATCTGGGTGCATCTGGTTGAAACATAGGGAAGCAGAGAGTGCAGGCAGAACAGCTGGAAGCATCTGGTTAAAACATAAGGAAGCAGAGAGTGCAGGTCAGCTAGAACAGCTGGAAGCATTGGGTTGAAACATAGGGAAGCCGAGAGTGCAGGTCAGCTAGAACAGCTGGAAGCATTGGGTTGAAACATAGGGAAGCAGAGAGTGCAGGTCAGCTAGAACAGCTGGAAGAATTGGGTTCAAACATAGGGAAGCAGAGAGTGCAGGTCAGCCAGAACAGCTGGGTGCATCTAGATGAAACATAGGGAAGCAGAGAGTGCAGGTCAGCTAGAACAGCTGGAAGCATCTGGTTGAAACATAGGGAAGCAGAGAGTGCAGTTCAGCTAGAACAGCTGGAAGCATTAGGTTGAAACATAGGGAAGCAGAGAGTGCAGGTCAGCTAGAACAGCTGGAAGCATTGGGTTGAAACATAGGGAAGCAGAGAGTGCAGGTCAGCCAGAACAGCTGGTAGCATCTGGTTGAAACATAGGGAAGCAGAGAGTGCAGGTCAGCCAGAACAGAGGGAAGCATTAGATTGAAACATATGGAAGCAGAGAGTGCAGGTCAGCTAGAACAGCTGGTAGCATCTGGTTGAAACATAGGGAAGCAGAGAGTGCAGTTCAGCTAGAACAGCTGGTAGCATCTGGTTGAAACATAGCGAAGCAGAGAGTGCAGTTCAGCTAGAACAGCTGGAAGCATCTGGTTGAAACATAGGGAAGCAGAGAGTGCAGGTCAGCCAGAACAGAGGGAAG
Source organism: Bombina bombina (assembly GCF_027579735.1). Taxonomy (NCBI): domain Eukaryota; kingdom Metazoa; phylum Chordata; class Amphibia; order Anura; family Bombinatoridae; genus Bombina; species Bombina bombina. The sequence continues at coordinate 130,844,612 of NC_069510.1, forward strand.
CATTAGATTGAAACATAGGGAAGCAGAGAGTGCAGGTCAGCTAGAAAAGCTGGAAGCATCTGGTTGAAACATAGGGAAGCAGAGAGTGCAGGTCAGCTAGAACAGCTGGAAGCATCTGGTTGAAACATAGGGAAGCAGAAAGTGCAGGTCAACCAGAAAAGCTGGAAGAATCTGGTTGAAACATAGGGAAGCAGAGAGTGCAGGTCAGCCAGAACCGCTGGAAGCATTGGAACAGCTAGAAGCATTGGAAGAACAGCTAGAACAGCTATCTGGTTGAAACATAGGGAAGCGGAGAGTGCAGGTCAGCTAGAACAGCTGGGTGCATCTGGATGAAACATAGGGAAGCAGAGAGTGCAAGTCAGCTAGAACAGCTGGTAGCATCTGGTTGAAACATAGGGAAGCAGAGAGTTCAGGCAGAACAGCTGGAAGCATCTGGTTGAAACATAAGGAAGCAGAGAGTGCAGGTCAGCTAGAACAGCTGGAAGCATTGGGTTGAAACATAGGGAAGCAGAGAGTGCAGGTCAGCTAGAACAGCTGGAAGCATTGGGTTGAAACATAGGGAAGCAGAGAGTGCAGGTCAGCTAGAACAGCTGGAAGAATTGGGTTGAAACATAGGGAAGCAGAGAGTGCAGGTCAGCCAGAACAGCTGGAAGCATCTGGTTGAAACATAGGGAAGCAGAGAGTGCAGGTCAGCTAGAACAGCTGGAAGCATTGGGTTGAAACATAGGGAAGCAGAGAGTGCAGGTCAGCCAGAATAGCTGGGTGCATCTAGATGAAACATAGGGAAGCAAAGAGTGCAGGCAGAACAGCTGGAAGCATCTGGTTGAAACATAGGGAAGCAGAGAGTGCAGGTCAGCTAGAACAGCTGGGTGCATCTAGATGAAACATAGGGAAGCAGAGAGTGCAGGTCAGCTAGAACAGCTGGTAGCATCTGGTTGAAACATAGGGAAGCAGAGAGTGCAGGTCAGCTAGAACAGCTGGAAGCATTGGGTTGAAACATAGGGAAGCAGAGAGTGCAGGTCAGCTAGAACAGCTGGAAGCATCTGGTTGAAACATAGGGAAGCAGAGAGTGCAGGTCAGCCAGAAAAGCTGGAAGAATCTGGTTGAAACATAGGGAAGCAGAGAGTGCAGGTCAGCCAGAACCGCTGGAAGCATTGGAACAGCTAGAAGCATTGGAAGAACAGCTAGAACAGCTATCTGGTTGAAACATAGGGAAGCTGAGAGTGCAGGTCAGCTAGAACAGCTGGATGCATCTGGTTGAAACATAGGGAAGCAGAGAGTGCAGGCAGAACAGCTGGAAGCATCTGGTTAAAACATAAGGAAGCAGAGAGTGCAGGTCAGCTAGAACAGCTGGAAGCATTGGGTTGAAACATAGGGAAGCAGAGAGTGCAGGTCAGCTAGAACAGCTGGAAGCATTTGGTTGAAACATAGGGAAGCAGAGAGTGCAGGTCAGCTAGAACAGCTGGAAGAATTGGGTTCAAACATAGGGAAGCAGAGAGTGCAGGTCAGCCAGAACAGCTGGGTGCATCTAGATGAAACATAGGGAAGCAGAGAGTGCAGGTCAGCTAGAACAGCTGGAAGCATCTGGTTGAAACATAGGGAAGCAAAGAGTGCAGTTCAGCTAGAACAGCTGGAAGCATTAGGTTGAAACATAGGGAAGCAGAGAGTGCAGGTCAGCTAGAACAGCTGGAAGCATTGGGTTGAAACATAGGGAAGCAGAGAGTGCAGGTCAGCCAGAACAGCTGGTAGCATCTGGTTGAAACATAGGGAAGCAGAGAGTGCAGGTCAGCCAGAACAGAGGGAAGCATTAGATTGAAACATATGGAAGCAGAGAGTGCAGGTCAGCTAGAACAGCTGGTAGCATCTGGTTGAAACATAGGGAAGCAGAGAGTGCAGTTCAGCTAGAACAGCTGGTAGCATCTGGTTGAAACATAGCGAAGCAGAGAGTGCAGGTCAGCTAGAACAGCTGGAAGCATCTGGTTGAAACATAGGGAAGCAGAGAGTGCAGGTCAGCCAGAATAGCTGGGTGCATCTAGATGAAACATAGGGAAGCAAAGAGTGCAGGCAGAACAGCTGGAAGCATCTGGTTGAAACATAGGGAAGCAGAGAGTGCAGGTCAGCTAGAACAGCTGGGTGCATCTAGATGAAACATAGGGAAGCAGAGAGTGCAGGTCAGCTAGAACAGCTGGTAGCATCTGGTTGAAACATAGGGAAGCAGAGAGTGCAGGTCAGCTAGAACAGCTGGAAGCATTGGGTTGAAACATAGGGAAGCAGAGAGTGCAGGTCAGCTAGAAAAGCTGGAAGCATCTGGTTGAAACATAGGGAAGCAGAGAGTGCAGGTCAGCTAGAACAGCTGGAAGCATCTGGTTGAAACATAGGGAAGCAGAGAGTGCAGGTCAGCCAGAAAAGCTGGAAGAATCTGGTTGAAACATAGGGAAGCAGAGAGTGCAGGTCAGCCAGAACCGCTGGAAGCATTGGAACAGCTAGAAGCATTGGAAGAACAGCTAGAACAGCTATCTGGTTGAAACATAGGGAAGCTGAGAGTGTAGGTCAGCTAGAACATCTGGGTGCATCTGGTTGAAACATAGGGAAGCAGAGAGTGCAGGCAGAACAGCTGGAAGCATCTGGTTAAAACATAAGGAAGCAGAGAGTGCAGGTCAGCTAGAACAGCTGGAAGCATTGGGTTGAAACATAGGGAAGCCGAGAGTGCAGGTCAGCTAGAACAGCTGGAAGCATTGGGTTGAAACATAGGGAAGCAGAGAGTGCAGGTCAGCTAGAACAGCTGGAAGAATTGGGTTCAAACATAGGGAAGCAGAGAGTGCAGGTCAGCCAGAACAGCTGGGTGCATCTAGATGAAACATAGGGAAGCAGAGAGTGCAGGTCAGCTAGAACAGCTGGAAGCATCTGGTTGAAACATAGGGAAGCAAAGAGTGCAGTTCAGCTAGAACAGCTGGAAGCATTAGGTTGAAACATAGGGAAGCAGAGAGTGCAGGTCAGCTAGAACAGCTGGAAGCATTGGGTTGAAACATAGGGAAGCAGAGAGTGCAGGTCAGCCAGAACAGCTGGTAGCATCTGGTTGAAACATAGGGAAGCAGAGAGTGCAGGTCAGCCAGAACAGAGGGAAGCATTAGATTGAAACATATGGAAGCAGAGAGTGCAGGTCAGCTAGAACAGCTGGTAGCATCTGGTTGAAACATAGGGAAGCAGAGAGTGCAGTTCAGCTAGAACAGCTGGTAGCATCTGGTTGAAACATAGCGAAGCAGAGAGTGCAGGTCAGCTAGAACAGCTGGAAGCATCTGGTTGAAACATAGGGAAGCAGAGAGTGCAGGTCAGCCAGAACAGAGGGAAGCATTAGATTGAAACATAGGGAAGCAGAGAGTGCAGGTCAGCTAGAAAAGCTGGAAGCATCTGGTTGAAACATAGGGAAGCAGAGAGTGCAGGTCAGCTAGAACAGCTGGAAGCATCTGGTTGAAACATAGGGAAGCAGAAAGTGCAGGTCAACCAGAAAAGCTGGAAGAATCTGGTTGAAACATAGGGAAGCAGAGAGTGCAGGTCAGCCAGAACCGCTGGAAGCATTGGAACAGCTAGAAGCATTGGAAGAACAGCTAGAACAGCTATCTGGTTGAAACATAGGGAAGCGGAGAGTGCAGGTCAGCTAGAACAGCTGGGTGCATCTGGATGAAACATAGGGAAGCAGAGAGTGCAAGTCAGCTAGAACAGCTGGTAGCATCTGGTTGAAACATAGGGAAGCAGAGAGTTCAGGCAGAACAGCTGGAAGCATCTGGTTGAAACATAAGGAAGCAGAGAGTGCAGGTCAGCTAGAACAGCTGGAAGCATTGGGTTGAAACATAGGGAAGCAGAGAGTGCAGGTCAGCTAGAACAGCTGGAAGCATTGGGTTGAAACATAGGGAAGCAGAGAGTGCAGGTCAGCTAGAACAGCTGGAAGAATTGGGTTGAAACATAGGGAAGCAGAGAGTGCAGGTCAGCCAGAACAGCTGGAAGCATCTGGTTGAAACATAGGGAAGCAGAGAGTGCAGGTCAGCTAGAACAGCTGGAAGCATTGGGTTGAAACATAGGGAAGCAGAGAGTGCAGGTCAGCCAGAACAGCTGGGTGCATCTAGATGAAACATAGGGAAGCAGAGAGTGCAGGCAGAACAGCTGGAAGCATCTGGTTGAAACATAGGGAAGCAGAGAGTGCAGGTCAGCTAGAACAGCTGGGTGCATCTAGATGAAACATAGGGAAGCAGAGAGTGCAGGTCAGCTAGAACAGCTGGTAGCATCTGGTTGAAACATAGGGAAGCAGAGAGTGCAGGTCAGCTAGAACAGCTGGAAGCATTGGGTTGAAACATAGGGAAGCAGAGAGTGCAGGTCAGCTAGAAAAGCTGGAAGCATCTGGTTGAAACATAGGGAAGCAGAGAGTGCAGGTCAGCTAGAACAGCTGGAAGCATCTGGTTGAAACATAGGGAAGCAGAGAGTGCAGGTCAGCCAGAAAAGCTGGAAGAATCTGGTTGAAACATAGGGAAGCAGAGAGTGCAGGTCAGCCAGAACCGCTGGAAGCATTGGAACAGCTAGAAGCATTGGAAGAACAGCTAGAACAGCTATCTGGTTGAAACATAGGGAAGCTGAGAGTGTAGGTCAGCTAGAACATCTGGGTGCATCTGGTTGAAACATAGGGAAGCAGAGAGTGCAGGCAGAACAGCTGGAAGCATCTGGTTAAAACATAAGGAAGCAGAGAGTGCAGGTCAGCTAGAACAGCTGGAAGCATTGGGTTGAAACATAGGGAAGCAGAGAGTGCAGGTCAGCTAGAACAGCTGGAAGCATTGGGTTGAAACATAGGGAAGCAGAGAGTGCAGGTCAGCTAGAACAGCTGGAAGAATTGGGTTCAAACATAGGGAAGCAGAGAGTGCAGGTCAGCCAGAACAGCTGGGTGCATCTAGATGAAACATAGGGAAGCAGAGAGTGCAGGTCAGCTAGAACAGCTGGAAGCATCTGGTTGAAACATAGGAAAGCAAAGAGTGCAGTTCAGCTAGAACAGCTGGAAGCATTAGGTTGAAACATAGGGAAGCAGAGAGTGCAGGTCAGCTAGAACAGCTGGAAGCATTGGGTTGAAACATAGGGAAGCAGAGAGTGCAGGTCAGCCAGAACAGCTGGTAGCATCTGGTTGAAACATATGGAAGCAGAGAGTGCAGGTCAGCCAGAACAGAGGGAAGCATTAGATTGAAACATATGGAAGCAGAGAGTGCAGGTCAGCTAGAACAGCTGGTAGCATCTGGTTGAAACATAGGGAAGCAGAGAGTGCAGTTCAGCTAGAACAGCTGGTAGCATCTGGTTGAAACATAGCGAAGCAGAGAGTGCAGTTCAGCTAGAACAGCTGGAAGCATCTGGTTGAAACATAGGGAAGCAGAGAGTGCAGGTCAGCCAGAACAGAGGGAAGCATTAGATTGAAACATAGGGAAGCAGAGAGTGCAGGTCAGCTAGAAAAGCTGGAAGCATCTGGTTGAAACATAGGGAAGCAGAGAGTGCAGGTCAGCTAGAACAGCTGGAAGCATCTGGTTGAAACATAGGGAAGCAGAAAGTGCAGGTCAACCAGAAAAGCTGGAAGAATCTGGTTGAAACATAGGGAAGCAGAGAGTGCAGGTCAGCCAGAACCGCTGGAAGCATTGGAACAGCTAGAAGCATTGGAAGAACAGCTAGAACAGCTATCTGGTTGAAACATAGGGAAGCGGAGAGTGCAGGTCAGCTAGAACAGCTGGGTACATCTGGATGAAACATAGGGAAGCAGAGAGTGCAAGTCAGCTAGAACAGCTGGTAGCATCTGGTTGAAACATAGGGAAGCAGAGAGTTCAGGCAGAACAGCTGGAAGCATCTGGTTGAAACATAAGGAAGCAGAGAGTGCAGGTCAGCTAGAACAGCTGGAAGCATTGGGTTGAAACATAGGGAAGCAGAGAGTGCAGGTAAGCTAGAACAGCTGGAAGCATTGGGTTGAAACATAGGGAAGCAGAGAGTGCAGGTCAGCTAGAACAGCTGGAAGAATTGGGTTGAAACATAGGGAAGCAGAGAGTGCAGGTCAGCCAGAACAGCTGGAAGCATCTGGTTGAAACATAGGGAAGCAGAGAGTGCAGGTCAGTTAGAACAGCTGGAAGCATTGGGTTGAAACATAGGGAAGCAGAGAGTGCAGGTCAGCCAGAATAGCTGGGTGCATCTAGATGAAACATAGGGAAGCAAAGAGTGCAGGTCAGCTAGAACAGCTGGGTGCATCTAGATGAAACATAGGGAAGCAGAGAGTGCAGGTCAGCCAGAATAGCTGGGTGCATCTAGATGAAACATAGGGAAGCAAAGAGTGCAGGTCAGCTAGAACAGCTGGGTGCATCTAGATGAAACATAGTGAAGCAGAGAATGCAGGTCAGCTAGAACAGCTGGTAGCATCTGGTTGAAACATAGGGAAGCAGAGAGTGCAGGTCAGCTAGAACAGCTGGAAGCATTGGGTTGAAACATAGGGAAGCAGAGAGTGCAGGTCAGCCAGAACAGCTGGAAGCATTAAATATAAACATAGGGAAACAGAGAGTGCAGGTCAGCAAGAACAGCTGGAAGCATTAAATATAAACATAGGGAAGCAGAGAGTGCAGGTCAGCCAGAACAGCTGGAAGCATTAAATATAAACATAGGAAAACAGAGAGTGCAGGTCAGCCAGAACAGCTGGAAGCATTAAATATAAACATAGGAAAACAGAGAGTGCAGGTCAGCCAGAACAGCTGAAAGTATATGGCTGAAACATAGAGAAGCAGAGAGTGCAGGTCAGCCCGAACAGCTGGAAGCATTAAATATAAACATAGGGAAGCAGAGAGTGCAGGTCAGCAAGAACAGCTGGAAGTATTGTGTTAAAACATAGGAAAACAGAGAGTGCAGGTCAGCCAGAACAGCTGAAAGTATATGGCTGAAACATAGGTAATTAGAGAGTGCAGGTCAGTCAGAACAGCTGGAAGCATCTGGCTGAAACATAGGGAAGCAGAGAGTGCAGGTCAGCCAGAACAGCTGGAAGCATCTGGCTGAAACATAGGGAAGCAGAGAGTGCAGGTCAGCTAGAACAGCTGGAAGCATCTGGCTGAAACATAGGGAAGCAGAGAGTGCAGGTCAGCTAGAACAGCTGGAAGCATCTGGCTGAAACATAGGGAAGCAGAGAGTGCAGGTCAGCTAGAACAGCTGGAAGCATCTGGCTGAAACATAGGGAAGCAGAGAGTGCAGTTCAGCTAGAACAGCTGGAAGCATCTGGCTGAAACATAGGGAAGCAGAGAGTGCAGGTCAGCTAGAACAGCTGGAAGCATCTGGCTGAAACATAGGGAAGCAGAGAGTGCAGGTCAGCTAGAACAGCTGGAAGCATCTGGCTGAAACATAGGGAAGCAGAGAGTGCAGGTCAGCTAGAACAGCTGGAAGCATCTGGCTGAAACATAGGGAAGCAGAGAGTGCAGGTCAGCTAGAACAGCTGGAAGCATCTGGCTGAAACATAGGGAACCAGAGAGTGCAGTTCAGCCAGAAGCATCTGGCTAAAACAACTCACCGCACATCCTCTGCACTCTCTTTAAAACTTTAGAAGCCTTCATAAAAGTTGATGGAGCCGCCTACACCCTAATGTGTGATACTATCTTCTCCTGCACTATGACTGTTATATATATTATTATTATTAATAATATATATATATATATATATATATATATATATATATATATATATACTTATAAATGTACAGTACCATGTCTATTATCTGTCATATATTACATTGTAGAGATGGCTATAATCATTATCCAGCACAACATGTCCTATTTCTAATTATACAGTGCAGTGTGTTCATTTTCATTGTATAAATGTTGAGCATCATAAAGCAGCACATAGTACTCACCATCAGTGTATGGGCCCCCATCATCATTATACAGGGCAGCCTGTTCTGTTTATTGTGTATAAAGCTTCAATATCATTATATGGTGCATCATATAAAGTACCTTGCCAAATTAATAATTTATCTGTAATGATAAAGAAAATTACATTAATTTTCTTTACAGAACTATGTGATACACCTGCAACATGTTTTTTGAAAAAGAAGAGAGGTAAGTCTGCCTACATGTTCTTATGTTTTATATATTGCCACCACTGTTTTATTCATTATGAATAGCCACCACTGATCTGCTATGTTTTTCAGAGCCACCACTTTGGTCTGTTATGATAACTAAGACTAGGGAGAAGTGTAGGATAGAAACTAGTGTTATGCAGAAAATTGGAAAGCAGTAAGTTCAGTCCATTGTACAAGGGCAGGCACAACTGGCATTAGCCAGTATTCCTCATAAATTAATTATATAGCTCATTAAATGCAACAGCATTGTACTATACACTGATTAATTATTTTGCTTGCTTTTGTTATAAAATACTTTGGATTTGCAGTAAAAATTGTGCTTCCCCTACGCTCCCTAGACAGGTCAAAAATTGTGTGACCTAACTATGCTGAAAAATGCAGTAAAGTGTCTGACCAGCAGAATTTCGTATCTCCCTAGATTGTGGCTAATAGGACTACAGGTAAATAGGGTTGTGTACTGCTCAATCACTGTAGTATGTAAAGCTGGGTCATGCATCCTTAAAGGGACACGTAACCCAAACATTTTCTTTAATGATTCAGATAGAGCAGCAATTTTAAACAACTTTCCAATTTACTTCTATTATTCATTTTGCTTCATTTTTGTGATATTCTTCATTGAAGGAGCAGCAATGCACTACTGGGAGTTGATAAACACACCAGTAAGCTAATGACAGGAGGCATAGATGCAGAGACCTGAAGCAAGATTTGTTTTTGCCCCCCACTTTACCAACCAAAGGGATTACAGGGCAATCTTAACCAACATCTCATATAATCATATATATAGCAAAGGTACAATGTGTGCTGAGCATTGGCTCCGATATATATATATATATATATACCTATACAAACAAAAAGGTATGTATATATATATATATATATATATATATATATATATTTATGCCAGTAGGTTAAATGCCTACTGCTAAGTCCCCTGAGATCCTGAGCTAATCCCTGCAGTAAGCAGTTTACTTCCCAACATAGTACAAACACTGCACTGAGCATGCACCTTATTATATGCCCAGTGCTGCTAAAAAAAAAGTCTAGTTACTGTATCACTGACACGTGATGATTTAATAAAGGACAATGAATATATATTGTCATGAGAAGCAGGACATATGCAGGACACAGCAATGATGGTACAACTCTATTTTATTACAGAGCATAGAAACATACATCTAGTCAGGTTGATTGCACAAACTAACTGCGGCACAGACTACCGGACCTAAGCCCCACCCCCAAACTAGTGACATCACTTCCTGCTCTCATCACATCTTCCCCCTTTTCAAAGGGCAAAGCATACATTTAAATATAACAAATAACGGAGTATACAAAGAGCATACAACAACATTTTTGAACAGTGTATAGTAAATTGGTTACAGAAAAATGAACAACATTAATTACATCCTGACTTGGACATCGGGGTAGACTACCCTAGTCCACAGTGACCATGGGATTATTCTGCCCATACTTCCGGTCACTGTTCTAGCTAAAGTCAGTCCCTATATCGCGCCGGAAGTTTCACCACTCTTCCGCTCGATGTAACTTTGCATGAACTGTCCTCTGATACAGAAGATGGTGAATAAGAGTCCGCTGGAGGCAAAGACATATCCCCACTGTGATCTTGCTGAGGGGAAGGCACCTCTCTTAGAACAGGGGATCCCACCGGCGGTGGTACTGAGGCATCCAGTTCCAGACTCTCAGGTACAGGCTGAAGATGTCTTCGGTTACGGCGTGTAACCGTCCCTCCATTAGTAAGGACTACATAAGACCTTGGTTCTGGAGAGCATCCAATTACCGTAGCAGGCGTCTTCCATTTCTTCTCATCATCCAGTTTAATTCTGACAGTTTGCCCCGCATTCAGTTCCTGTAAGGGCCTGACAGAATGCCTCCTGTCGTAGAAGAAACGATAACCCTTTTTGGCCTCTTCATCCCTCCTAAGGACTTCTTCCCGAGGAACAGGGCCAGGCGGCTTGAAGACACCCACTGAGGGTAAAGTGGTGTGAATCTGGTGTCCTAGCATAAGCTGTGCCGGGCTAAACCCGGTGGCTTGAATGGGCGTCGCCCTGTATGACAAGAGGGCTAGGTACGGCTCAGATTGCTTTAGAATGAATTTTGTTGTTTGAACTGCCCTTTCAGCCATTCCGTTGGCCTGCGGGTAATGTGGACTTGACGTGGAATGTACAAAGTCATATTCCCTGCTGAAAGCACTGAACTCTGTAGAAGCGAACTGCATACCATTATCACTCACCAGCTCCATTGGAATGCCCTACCGGGCGAACAAGCTCTTCAGATGAATGATAACGGCTTGACTTGTGATATAATTCAGAGGTGCAATTTCCAAATACCTGGAATAGTAGTCGATCACAACAAGGAACTTTTTCCCGTGCAGTTCACACAAATCAGCAGCTATTTTCTGCCACGGCCCCGCAGGCAGCGGAGTAGAAATCAAGGGCTGCCTTCTCTGAGTAGGCCGGCGTTCCCGGCAAAAGACACATTTAGACACGTGATTTGCAATGTTGGAGCTGATCCCTGGCCACCACACAACTGTAGCTGCCCTTTCTCTGCACTTTGTAATGCCTAAGTGGCCATCGTGAATCCTGTTTAACATCTCCTTCCTCATGCTGACAGGAATTACGATGCAGTCTTGGAACAGCACCAACCCCTTCAGCTCCGTGAGCTGCGACCTCTCTGGCTGGTGTACTTTATAACCTTTTGCAGATCTGTGTCCAAATATGTCTCTTTCTTTATTTCTTCCAGTTTCCTTGAAGAAATGGACTTAGAGGCCAGAACTGAATCAACATACACTTTCACATCAGATTCGGTGGAGGATTCTTCAGCAGCAGCCAGCGGGAGCCTGGATAGTGTATCTTTCACAACCAGTTGTTTCCCCAGCACATGCACTGCCTGAACATTGAACCTGAGTAGTCTCATTAAAAGTCTCTGGCATCTTAAGGGTGTTTTGTCAATATCATAAGAGTTGATTAGAGGGACTAGCGGTTTATGGTCAGTCTCCAGACTAAATTTCTCCAAACCCACTAGATAACGCTGAAAGCGCTCACAGGCCCAAACTGCAGCCAGGCACTCTTTCTCAATTTGAGCGTATGTTGACTCAGCAGCCGTCAGTGTGCGGGAACAGTAGGCAATGGGCTGTAGTTTATTTTCATTTAACCGCAGGAGAGCAGCCCCCAACCCATAACTGCTTACATCAGCACTAACCACAGTCTTTTTGGAAGGGTCGTAGAACCCCAGCACTGGGGGAGACCCCAGCAGGGACTTGGCATGCATAAAAGCTTTTTCTTGTGAAGGTCCCCAGACCCAGGCAACGTCTTTCTTTAGCAACTCTGTGATAGGGTGTAGAACTGTTGATAAATCTGGAAGAAACTTGCCCACATAATTTACAAGGCCCAATATCTGTCTCAGCTCATGTACATCAGAAGGACTTTTCATCTGTTCAATAGCACAAATTTTCTCGGGGTTTGGCTTGATGCCATCCCCATTGATGATAAGCCCAAAGTAACATAATTCAGTTTTCCTAAAATGGCATTTTTCTTTATTTAACTTCAGTCCAGACTCTTTGATAGCCTGCAGCACACAACTTAAACGCTGATCATGTTCCTCCACTGTAGACCCATACACTAGAATGTCGTCCATGACAATTGCTGTGCCCACGTGGTCACTCAGGAGAGAACTCATTTCCCTTTGAAAGATTTCAGGAGAAGAGGATATGCCAAAGGGGAGTCTGCAGAAGCAAAACCGACCTACCGGTGTGATAAAGGTAGTCAGTTTGCGGCACTTTGGATCCAGGGGGATCTGCCAAAAGCCGCTAGAAGCGTCCAATGTAGAAAAGAACTTCGCCCCAGCCAACTTCAGAGCTATATCTTCTAATGTCGGCAGCACAAATCTCTCTCTCTTCACTGCCTCATTCAACCTTTTCATGTCCACACAGATGCGCACCTTTCCATTTTTCTTTGCAACAGGAACAATGGGGGCACACCAATCAGTTGCTTCAACAACCTCTTCAATAACCCCCATAGACTTCATGCGCATAAGCTCCTTCTCCACTTGAGGCATAAGCGGGAACGGAATTCTACGTGGAGTAGAAATACTGTATGGGACTGCGTCACTTTTAAGTGCTATACGAACTGGTTTACAATTCAGTAGGCCCAATTCGCCAAACATATCTTCAGAGATCTCATTTACTCTGGTCACGAGGCCCAAGTCACAGGCTGCTTTTCTGCTCAATAAATTGCTAACACACTGACCTCGAATCACATGCACCCACATAGTGAACTTTCTTTGCTTGTACTCACAGCTAGCAAGAAATTTCCCCGCACAATCGATGCGACCACCAGGACTATGGACATTTGTAGTAACCTTCACCAGCTGGGGCTGTCGAGGCAGTTTCATAAATGCAGCAAAAGACATTACAGTGATATATGCTCCTGTGTCAATCTTAAAATCAACTTTGGCTCCCATTACAGTAAAAGTAACCTTCCAATCTTCCTCTGAGCTTGGCCGTTCCACAACAGACCCCACAAAAGACACTTCCTGACCCTCCTGGTCACTGTCCACCTGCATCTCCTTAATGTATTCCGTTTTACACACCACTTCAAAATGGCCCATTCTGTTACATTTTCTGCATCTTTTATCTCTGGCCGGGCATATAACACTCTTATCATGGGCACGGTAGCACCGTGTGCATCGGGCATGCTGCGCCCAACCACTTCTAGGTCTATCCGTTACTTTAGATCTACCGCTCACACTGTGCCTTTCACTAGCAGTTTTCCTGAACTGTTGCACTTCATCCACAATACTCTCAGACCTCAGATCAGCACCATCCTAATAGCCCCATCTAATGTTAAATCAGGCTCTAACTGCAGCTTCAGTGAGACTTCAGCATCTGCAATTCCAATAACTATTCTGTCTCTGATTTGCTCTTCTTTAGCAACACCAAACTCACAGAATTCAGCTAGTTCATACAGGCTGCGCACAAATGACTCCACAGATTCTCCCACACGCTGATTACGTTTGTGAAAACAAGTTCTCTCATGAATCACATTTCTTTTGGGCACAAAGTAGGCACTGAGTTTATCCATAACTATATCAAAGTCAAATTCTTCCCCTTCTTGTAAAATAAAAGCATTGAACACTGGCTCCACATTCTTCCCCATAGAGTATAAAAGAGAATTAACTTGTACTTTACCACTCTCCTTGTTCAGTTTGGAAGCAATCCTGAAGCGCTGAAACCGCTGACGCCATGTGGGCCAAGCTGCAGGCTGAGAGAAGTCAAAAGGCTCAGGTGGGGTAAACTTTGACATCGTCATCGATAAGGAACAGAAGCGCAGGCCAGAACGTCTGACACCATGTCATGAGATACAGAACATATGCAGGACACAGCAATGATGGTACAACTCTATTTTATTACAGAGCATAGAAACATACATCTAGTCAGGTAGATTGTACTAACTAACTGCGACACAGACTACCGGACCTAAGCCCCGCCCCCAAACTAGTGACATCACTTCCTGCTCTCATCACATATATAAAACGCCATAACATTCCAGTCCTCCTGAGATATTTAGTTTGTGACAGAGCTTATAGCTTTTGTGCTAATTTGAGTCCTGCTGAATGTGCAAACCAAGGAAAGAGGGTGGGGATATTTGCAGTGAGATCCTGTCACTATTTATTTACTCCCACTTTATAGATGCTTGTTTTTCTGTAGTACAGTACTTCTGCAACACATTTATATAAAAATGTACTTCTAAAAAAGTCTTCATGTGTAGAAATGTGTGAGCAGAGCATTTTACTACTATACTTCATAAAAAACAGGATCTATAAAGAGGCAATAAATCATACAGACCCAGAAATATTATTTATATATTTCCTGTTGGTTGCATGATGACCATCATCCTCTATATTCCTTATTCCTTCACTGAGGGTCAGACCAATGTATATAGCACATCCTCTATATTCCTTATTCATTCACTGAGGGTCAGACCAGTCTATATAACACATCCTCTATATTCCTTATTCATTCACAGAGGGTCAGACCAGTCTATATAACACATCCTCTACATTCCTTATTCATTCACAGAGGGTCAGACCAGTCTATATAACACATCCTCTATATTCCATATTCCTTTACCGAGGGTCAGACCAATGTATATAGCACATCCTCTATATTCCTTATTCATTCACTGAGGGTCAGACCAGTCTATATAACACATCCTCTATATTCCTTATTCCTTCACCGAGGGTCAGACCAATGTATATAGCACATCCTCTATATTCCTTATTCATTCACTGAGGGTCAGACCAGTCTATATAACACATCCTCTATATTCCTTATTCCTTCACCGAGGGTCAGACCAATGTATATAGCACATTCTCTATATTCCTTATTCATTCACTGAGGGTCAGACCAGTCTATATAACAAACCTTTATATTCCTTATTCATTCACTGAGGGTCAGACCAGTCTATATAACACATCCTCTATATTCCTTATTCCTTCACTGAGGGTCAGACCAATGTATATAGCACATCCTTTATATTCCTTATTCATTCACTGAGGGTCAGACCAATGTATATAGCACATCCTCTATATTCCTTATTCATTTACTGAGGGTCAGACCAGTCTAAATAACACATCCTCTATATTCCTTATTCATTCACTGAGGGTCAGACCAGTCTATATAACAAACCTCTATATTCCTTATTCATTCACTGAGGGTCAGACCAGTCTATATAACAAACCTCTATATTACTTATTCATTCACTGAGGGTCAGACCAGTCTATATAACACATCCTCTATATTCCTTATTCCTTCACCGAGGGTCAGACCAATGTATATAGCACATCCTCTATATTCCTTATTCATTCACTGAGGGTCAGACCAGTCTATATAACACATCCTCTATATTCCTTATTCATTCACTGTGGGTCAGATCAGTCTATATAGCACATCCTCTATATTCCATATTCATTCACTGAGGGTCAGACCAATGTATATAGCACATCCTCTATATTCCTTATTCATTCACTGAGGGTCAGACCAGTCTATATAACAAACCTCTATATTCCTTATTCATTCACTGAGGGTCAGACCAGTCTATATAACACATCTTCTATATTCCTTATACATTCACTGAGGGTCAGACCAGTCTATATAACAAACCTCTATATTCCTTATTCATTCACTGAGGGTCAGACCAGTCTATAACACATCCTCTATATTCCTTATTCATTCACTGAGGGTCAGACCAGTCTATATAATACATCCTCTATATTCCTTATTCATTCACTGAGGGTCAGACGAGTCTATACAACAAACCTCTATATTCCTTATTCATTCACTGAGGGTCAGACGAGTCTATACAACAAACCTCTATATTCCTTATTCATTCACTGAGGGTCAGACCAGTCTGTATAACAAACCTCTATATTCCTTATTCATTCACTGAGGGTCAGACCAGTCTATATAACAAACCTCTATATTCCTTATTCATTCACTGAGGGTCAGACCAGTCTATATAGCACATCCTCTATATTCCTTATTCATTCACTGAGGGTTAGACCAGTCTATATAACACATCCTCTATATTCCTTATTCATTCACTGAGGGTCAGACCAATGTATATAGCACATCCTCTATATTCCTTATTCATTCACTGAGGGTCAGACCAGTCTATATAACACATCCTCTATATTCCTTATTCATTCACTGAGGGTCAGACCAATGTATATAGCACATCCTCTATATTCCTTATTCATTCACTGAGGGTCAGACCAATGTATATAGCACATCCTCTATATTCCTTATTCATTCACTGAAGGTCAGACCAGTCTGTATAACAAACCTCTATATTCCTTATTCATTCACTGAAGGTCAGGCCAGTCTATATAACACATGCTCTATATTCCTTATTCCTTCACTGAGGGTCAGATCAATGTATATAGCATATCCTCTATATTCCTTATACATTCACTGAGAGTCAGACCAGGCTATATAACAAACCTCTATATTCATTATTCATTCACTGAGGGTCAGACCAGTCTATATAACACACCGTCTATATTCCTTATTTATTCACTGAGGGTCAGACCAGTCTATATAACACATCCTCTATATTCCTTATTCATTCACTGAGGGTCAGACCAGTCTATATAACACATCCTCTATATTCCTTATTCATTCACTGAGGGTCAGACCAATCTATATAACACATCCTCTATATTCCTAATTCCATCACTGAGGGTCAGACCAGTCTATATAAAACATCCTCTATATTCCTTATTCATTCACTGAGGGTCAGACCAGTCTATATAACAAACCTCTATATTCCTTATTCATTCATTCACTGAGGGTCAGACCAGTCTATATAACAAACCTCTATATTCCTTATTCATTCACTGAGGGTCAGACCAGTCTATATACCACATCCTCTACATTCCTTATTCATTCACTGAGGGTCAGACCAGTCTATATAACAAACCTCTATATTCCTTATTCATTCACAGAGGGTCAGACCAGTCTATATAACACATCCTCTATATTCCTTATTCATTCACTGAGGGTCAGACCAATCTGCATAACACATCCTCTATATTCCTTATTCATTCACTGAGGGTCAGACCAGTCTTTATAACACATGCTCTATATTCCTTATTCCTTCACCGAGGGTCAGACCAATGTATATAGCACATCCTCTATATTCCTTATGCATTCACTGAGGGTCAGACCAGTTTATATAACACATCCTCTATATTCCTTATTCCTTCACTGAGGGTCAGATCAGTCTATATAACACATCCTCTATATTCCTTATTGATTCACTGAGGGTCAGACCAGTCTGTATAACACATCCTCTATATTCCTTATTCATTAACTGAGGGCCAGACCAGTCTATATACCACATCCTCTACATTCCTTATTCATTCACAGAGGGTCAGAACAGTCTATATAACACATCCTTTATATTCCTTATTCATTCACTGAGGGTCAGACCAGTCTGTATAACAAACCTCAATATTCCTTATTCATTCACTGAGACCAGTCTATATAACACATCCTCTATATTCCTCATTCATTCACTGAGGGTCAGACCAGTCTATATAACACATCCTCTATATTCCTTATTCCTTAACTGAGGGTCAGATCAGTCTATATAACAAACCTCTATATTCCTTATTCATTCACTGAGGGTCAGACCAGTCTATATAACACATCCTCTATATTCCTTATTCATTCACTGAGGGCCAGACCAGTCTATATAACACATCCTCTATATTCCTTATACATTCCCTGAGGGTTAGACCAGTTTATATAACACATCCTCTATATTCCTTATTCATTCACTGAGGGTCAGACCAGTCTTTATATCACATGCTCTATATTCCTCATTCATTCACTGAGAGTCAGACCAGTTTATATAACACATCCTCTATATTCCTTATTCATTCACTGAGGGTCAGACCAGTCTATATAACAAACCTCTATATTCCTTATTCCTTCACTGAGGGTCAGACCAGTCTATATAACACATCCTCTATATTCCTAATTCCTTCACTGAGGGTCAGACCAGTCTATATAACACATCCTCTATATTCCTAATTCCTTCACTGAGGGTCAGACCAATGTATATAGCACATCCTCTATATTCCTAATTCCTTCACTGAGGGTCAGACCAATGTATATAGCACATCCTCTATATTCCTTATTCATTCACTGAGGGTCAGACCAGTCTGTATAACATACCTCTATATTCCTTATTCATTCACTGAGGGTCAGACCAGTCTATATACCACATCCTCTACATTCCTTATTCATTCACTGAGGGTCAGACCAGTCTATATAACACATCCTCTATATTCCTAATTCCTTCACTGAGGGTCAGACCAATCTGCATAACAAACCTCTATATTCCTTATTCATTCACTGAGGGTCAGACGAGTCTATACAACAAACCTCTGTATTCCTTATTCATTCACTGAGGGTCAGACCAGTCTGTTTAACAAACCTCAATATTCCTTATGCATTCAATGAGGGTCAGATCAGTCTATATAACACATCCTCTATATTCCTCATTCATTCACTGAGGGTCAGACCAGTCTATATAACACATCCTCTATATTCCTAATTCCTTCACTGAGGGTCAGACCAATGTATATAGCACATCCTCTATATTCCTAATTCCTTCACTGAGGGTCAGACCAATGTATATAGCACATCCACTATATTCCTTATTCATTCACTGAGGGTCAGACCAGTCTATATAACACATCCTCTATATTCCTCATTCATTCACTGAGGGTCAGACCAGTCTATATAACAAACCTCTATATTCCTTATTCATTCACTGAGGGTCAGACCAGTCTATATAACAAACCTCTATATTCCTTATTCATTCACTGAGGGTCAGACCAGTCTATATAACACATCCTCTATATTCCTTATTCATTCACTGAGGGTCAGACCAGTCTATATAACACATCCTCTATATTCCTAATTCCTTCACTGAGGGTCAGACCAGTCTGCATAACAAACCTCTATATTCCTTATCCCTTAAGAGATATATGACATTATTATAGGATGACAGGTGTATATGACATTATTATAGGATGACAGGTGTATATGACATTATTACAGGATGACAGGTGTATATGACATCATTATAGGATTACAGGTGTATATGATATTATTATAGGATAACAGGTGTGTATGACATTATTATAGGATGACAGGTGTATATGACCTTATTACAGGATAACAGGTGTATATGACATTATTATAGGATGACAGGTGTGTATGACATTATTAAAGGATGACAGGTGTATATGACATTATTATTATAGGATGACAGGTGTATATGACATTATTATAGGATGACAGGTGTATATGACATTATTATAGGATAACAGGTATATATGACATTATTACAGGATGACAGGTGTATATGAAATTATTACAGGATGACAGGGGTATATGACATTATTACAGGATAACAGGTGTATATGACATTATTATTATAGGATTACAGGTGTATATGACATTATTATTATAGGATGACAGGTGTATATGACATTATTATTACAGGATGACAGGTGCATATGACATTATTATTATAGGATGACAGGTGTGTATGACATTATTATTACCGGATGACAGGTGTATATGACATTATTATTATAGGATGGCAGGTGTATAAGACATTATAACAGGATGACAGGTGTATATGATATTATTATAGGATGACAGGTGTATATGACATTATTATAGGATGACAGGTGTATATGACATTATTATTATAGGATAACAGGTGTATATGACATTATTACAGGATAACAGGTGTATATGACATTATTATTATAGGATGACAGGTGTATATGACATTATTACAGGATGACAGGTGTATATGACATTATTATTATAGGATAACAGGTGTATATGATATTATTATTATTATAGGATTACAGGTGTATATGACATTATTATAGGATGGCAGGTGTATATGACATTATTATAGGATGGCAGAGGTATATGACATTATGATAGGATGACAGGTGTATATGACATTATTATTATAGGATTACAGGTGTATATGACATTATTATTATAGGATGACAGGTGTGTATGACATTATTATTATAGGATGACAGGTGTATATGACATTATTATTACAGGATGACAGGTGCATATGACATTATTATTATAGGATGACAGGTGTGTATGACATTATTATTACCGGATGACAGGTGTATATGACATTATTATTATAGGATGGCAGGTGTATATGACATTATAACAGGATGACAGGTGTATATGATATTATTATAGGATGACAGGTGTATATGACATTATTATAGGATGACAGGTGTATATGACATTATTATTATAGGATAACAGGCGTATATGACATTATTACAAGATAACAGGTGTATATGACATTATTATTATAGGATGACAGGTGTATATGACATTATTACAGGATGACAGGTGTATATGACATTATTATTATAGGATAACAGGTGTATATGATATTATTATTATAGGATTACAGGTGTATATGACATTATTATAGGATGGCAGGTGTATATGACATTATTATAGGATGGCAGAGGTATATGACATTATGATAGGATGACAGGAGTATATGACATTATTATTATAGGATGACAGGTGTATATGACATTATTATAGGATGGCAGATGTATATGACATTATTATAGGATGGCAGGTGTATATGATATTATTATAGGATGGCAGAGGAATATGACATTATGATAGGATGACAGGTGTATATGACATTATTATTATAGGATGACAGGTGTATATTACATTATTATTATAGGATGACAGGTGTATATGACATTATTATTATAGGATGATAGGTGTATATGACATTATTATTACAGGATGACAGGTGTATATGACATTATTATTATAGGATGACAGGTGTATATGACATTATTATATGATGACAGGTGTACATAACATTATTATTATAGGATGACAGGTGTATATGACATTATTATTATAGGATGACAGGTGTATATTACATTATTATTATAGGATGACAGGTGTATATGACATTATTATTATAGGATGATAGGTGTATATGACATTATTATTACAGGATGACAGGTGTATATGACATTATTATTATAGGATGACAGGTGTATATGACATTATTATATGATGACAGGTGTACATAACATTATTATTATAGGATGACAGGTGTAGATGACATTATTATTATAGGATGACAGGTGTAGATGACATTATTATATGATGACAGGTGTATATGACATTATTATTACAGGATGACAGGTGTATATGGCATTATTATTACAGGATGACAGGTGTGTATGACATTATTATTACAGGATAACAGGTGTATATGACATTATTATTATAGGATGACAGGTGTATATGACATTATTATAGGATGACAGGTGTATATGACATTATTATTATAGGATGACAGGTGTGTATGACATTATTATTACAGGATGACAGGTGTATATGATATTATTATAGGATAACAGGTGTATATGACATTATTACAGGATGACAGGTGTATATGACATTATAACAGGATGACAGGTGTATATGACATTATTATTATTATAGGATGACAGGTGTATATGACATTATTATTATAGGATGACAAGTGTATATGACATTATTACAGGATGACAGGTGTATATGATATTATTATAGGATGACAGGTGTATATGACATTATTATAGGATTACAGGTGTATATGACATTATTATTATAGGATAACAGGTGTATATGACATTATTATAGGATGACAGGTGTGTATGACATTATTATTATAGGATGGCAGGTGTGTATGACATTATTATTATAGGATGACAGGTGTATATGATATTATTATTATAGGATGGCAGGCGTATATGACATTATTATTATAGGATGACAGGTGTGTATGACATTATTATTATAGGATGGCAGGCGTATATGACATTATTATTATAGGATGACCGGTGTGTATGACATTATTATTATAGGATGACAGGTGTATATGATATTATTATTATAGGATGGCAGGTGTATATGACATTATTATAGGATTACAGGTGTATATGACATTATTATTATAGGATGGCAGGCGTATATGACATTATTATTATAGGATGACAGGTGTGTATGACATTATTATTATAGGATGGCAGGTGTATATGATATTATTATTATAGGATGACAGGTGTATATGACATTATTATAGGATGACAGGTGTGTATGACATTATTATTATAGGATGACAGGTGTATATGATATTATTATTATAGGATGACAGGTGTATATGACATTATTATAGGATTACAGGTGTATATGACATTATTATTATAGGATGACAGGTGTGTATGACATTATTATTATTATAGGATGACAGGTGTGTATGACATTATTATTATAGGATGGCAGGTGTATATGACATTATTATTATAGGATGGCAGGTGTATATTACATTATTATTATAGGATGGCAGGTGTATATGACATTATTATTATAGGATGACAGGTGTATATGACATTATTATAGGATGACAGGTGTATATGACATTATTATTATAGGATGACAGGTGTATATGACATTATTATTACAGGATGACAGGTGTATATGACATTATTATAGGATGACAGGTGTGTATGACATTATTATTATAGGATGACAGGTGTATATGACATTATTATTATAGGATGACAGGTGTATATGACATTATTATAGGATGACAGGTGTGTATGACATTATTATTATAGGATGACAGGTGTATATGACATTATTATAGGATAACAGGTGTATATGACATTATTATTATTATAGGATGACAGGTGTGTATGACATTATTATTATAGGATGGCAGGTGTATATGACATTATTATAGGATGACAGGTGTATATGACATTATTATTATAGGATGACAGGTGTATATGACATTATTATTATTATAGGATGGCAGGTGTATATGACATTATTATTATAGGATGACAGGTGTATATGACATTATTATTATAGGATGGCAGGTGTATATGACATTATTATTATAGGATGACAGGTGTATATGACATTATTATAGGATGACAGGTGTATATGACATTATTATTATAGGATAACAGGTGTATATGACATTATTATTATAGGATGACAGGTGTATATGACATTATTATTATAGGATGACAGGTGTGTATGACATTATTATTATAGGATGGCAGGTGTATATGACATTATTATTATAGGATGACAGGTGTATATGAAATTATTATTATAGGATGACAGGTGTATATGATATTATACATTTGCTCTCAATCAAACTGTGTTTTTACCCCCTAGGCTGCCAGTAACACGTAAATAGAAAACACATTTTTATTGTATCATATATAGCATCAGTTCGCCTGCCTAACACACCAGGACTGTATAACTATATTGTTCAATTAGGATTAAAGGGATATCAAATCCAAACATTTTCTTTTGTGATTCAGGTAGAGCATTCAGTTTAAAACCAGTTTCTTCTGGCATCAAATTCCATTTGTTCCAATATTGTGCTGCCATCTAATGCTCTTGCAAATAGATAACATTCTTGCAAAACTGCTGCCATATAGTGCGCCACACATGTGCACGCTCCTGAGCTTACCGCCCTGCTTTTCAACAAAAGATACAAAGAGAATGAAGAAAATTTGATAATAGAAGTAAATTAGAAAGTTGTTTAAAATTGCTGCTCTACCTGAATAATAAAAGGAAATTTTGGGTTTTATGTCCCTTTAACAATTAAAAATAAGAAGGTTAAATGTATTCCTTTTTCACTATGCACCACCTTGCAATGCATAACAGGATCAGGTATAAAATATTTAACCATACAAATATCAGATACATTTTAAAAATAAGAAAAATTCTGATTTCCAAAAGGTTGACCCATTGTGAAAGGGTACTGTGTGCACGTGTGTTGTGTGCACGTGTGTTGTGTGCTGTCTATATGGGACAAGGGCTCATTTGGGGCCACTGCCCCCATACAATAAATAGATGAGGCAGGTGTTTACCATTTTACTACTAATGACAGGGTTATGAGACTCCACATTGGAAAGAGACGGTTCTCATCTTCTAAACTGGGGTCTCACACCTCTCTAAAAGTGCACTTCCCCCATTAAACATAGTATGGGTGTGTATTTGTAGCAGGTGATCTCCTGAACAGTAGCGGGGTATGAACCCTCATTTAAAAAATGGCAATTTCCTCTTTCTAGTAGGACAGGTGATCACAACTTGGAATTCCCTGACTAAGTAGTGAGTTCCTGTTTGTTTCTGACACCAGCAAGGAGTTCCTGGTTGTTTGCGACATCAGCAGGGAGTTCCTGGTTGTTTGTGACATCAGTATGAAGTTCCTGGTTGTTTGTGACATCAGTATGAAGTTCCTGGTTGTTTGTGACATCAGTATGAAGTTCCTGGTTGTTTGTGACATCAGCAGGGAGTTCCATGTTGTTTGTGACATCAGTATGAAGTTCCTGGTTGTTTGTGACATCAGCAGGGAGTTCCTGGTTGTTTGTGACATCTGCAGGGAGTTCCTGGTTGTTTGTGACATCAGTATGAAGTTCCTGGTTGTTTGTGACATCAGTATGAAGTTCCTGGTTGTTTGTGACATCTGCAGGGAGTTCCTGGTTGTTTGTGACATCAGTATGAAGTTCCTGGTTGTTTGTGACATCAGCAGGGAGTTCCATGTTGTTTGTGACATCAGTATTAAGTTCCTGGTTGTTTGTGACATCAGCACGGAGTTCCTGGTTGTTTGTGACATCTGTAGGGAGTTCCTGGTTGTTTGTGACATCCGCAGGGAGTTCATGATTGTTTGTGACATCAGTATGAAGTTTCTGGTTGTTTGTGACATCCGCAGGGAGTTCCTGGTTGTTTGTGACATCAGTATGAAGTTCCTGGTTGTTTGTGACATCAGCAGGGAGTTCCAGGTTGTTTGTGACATCCGCAGGGAGTTGTGACATCCACAGGGAGTTCCTGGTTGTTTGTGACATCAGTATGAAGTTCCTGGTTGTTTGTAACATCCGCAGGGAGTTCCTGGTTGTTTGTGACATCAGCAGGGAGTTCCAGGTTGTTTGTGACATCAGTATGAAGTTCCTGGTTGTTTGTGACATCAGTATGAAGTTCCTGGTTGTTTGTGACATCCGCAGGGAGTTCCAGGTTGTTTGTGACATCCGCAGGGAGTTCCAGGTTGTTTGTGACATCAGTATGAAGTTCCTGGTTGTTTGTGACATCAGTATGAAGTTCCTGGTTGTTTGTGACATCAGCAGGGAGTTCCAGGTTGTTTGTGACATCCGCAGGGAGTTGTGACATCCACAGGGAGTTCCTGGTTGTTTGTGACATCAGTATGAAGTTCCTGGTTGTTTGTGACATCCGCAGGGAGTTCCTGGTTGTTTGTGACATCAGCAGGGAGTTCCAGGTTGTTTGTGACATCAGTATGAAGTTCCTTGTTGTTTGTGACATCAGTATGAAGTTCCTGGTTGTTTGTGACATCCGCAGGGAGTTCCTGGTTGTTTGTGACATCAGCAGGGAGTTCCAGGTTGTTTGTAACATCAGTATGAAGTTCCTGGTTGTTTGTGACATCAGCAGGGAGTTCCTTGTTGTTTGTGACATCAGTATGAAGTTCCTGGTTGTTTGTGACATCCGCAGGGAGTTCCTAGTTGTTTGTGACATCAGCAGGGAGTTCCAAGTTGTTTGTGACATCAGTATGAAGTTCCTGGTTGTTTGTGACATCAGTATGAAGTTCCTGGTTGTTTGTGACATCTGCAGGGAGTTCCTGGTTGTTTGTGACATCAGTATGAAGTTCCTAGTTGTTTGTGACATCAGCAGGGAGTTCCATGTTGTTTGTGACATCAGTATGAAGTTCCTGGTTGTTTGTGACATCAGCAGGGAGTTCCTGGTTGTTTGTGACATCAGCAGGGAGTTCCATGTTGTTTGTGACATCAGTATGAATTTCCTGGTTGTTTGTGACATCCGCAGGGAGTTCCTGGTTGTTTGTGACATCTGTAGGGAGTTCCTGGTTGTTTGTGACATCCACAGGGAGTTCCTGATTGTTTGTGACATCAGTATGAAGTTTCTGGTTGTTTGTGACATCCGCAGGGAGTTCCTGGTTGTTTGTGACATCAGTATGAAGTTCCTGGTTGTTTGTGACATCAACAGGGAGTTCCAGGTTGTTTGTGACATCCGCAGGGAGTTGTGACATCCACAGGGAGTTCCTGGTTGTTTGTGACATCAGTATGAAGTTCCTGGTTGTTTGTGACATCCGCAGGGAGTTCCTGGTTGTTTGTGACATCAGCAGGGAGTTCCAGGTTGTTTGTGACATCAGTATGAAGTTCCTGGTTGTTTGTGACATCCGCAGGGAGTTCCTGGTTGTTTGTGACATCAGCAGGGAGTTCCAGGTTGTTTGTGACATCAGTATGAAGTTCCTGGTTGTTTGTGACATCAGCCAGTGAGATCCTGATTGTTTGTAGAGCTGCAACAACTAATCTATATACTCGATTATGAAAATAGTTGTCAACAAATCTCATAATTGATTAGTTGGTTTCCAATTAGTTGGTCTGTGCAGGCACCAGCTGCTTCACTCCAATGAACTCCCAAACATGGTATTATGTTTTATGGTTATGTCTTTAGCCTAAAGTCAACAGATGTTTACTTTTCACTTTTTCAGGACAGTGTAAGTTTACAACTACTCCTGGCAACCCAGAAACAAAATAGGAGTCATCATTTGGATTGTTTATATTAAATCAGGGGATTTGGGACTATGCATTGCATGATATAGCGCCGAGCTTGTTATTTACACCTAGCCCTAGATTGATGAGATTTGTTATTTAAATTAATGTGCACTATTTTCTGTTTGCACAATTATTAGCGGATCGCTTGCTATTGCTGATTATATGTACTGTATAGATAAATGCGTACGGCTTTGTCCAGTTATTGATATATAGAGGCCCATTTATCAAGTTCCGTATGGAGCTTGAAGGGCCGTGTTTCTAGAGAGTCTTCAGACTCGCCAGAAACAGCAGTTATGAAGCAGAGGTCTAAAGACCGCTGCTCCATAACCTGTCCGCCTGCTCTGATGAGGCGGACAGGGATCACCGCAATTCAACTCGATCGAATACGATTGGCCGCGAGTCTGCAGGGGGCGGTGTTGCACCAGCAGCTCTTGTGAGCTGCTGGTGCAATGCTGAATACGGAGAGCGTATTTCTCTCCGCATTCAGCAAGGTTTTGCGGACCTGATCCGCACTGTCGGATTCGCCATCAATGTCCTTAACGCTTTTCACTTTTTTAAAAATTAAATATCAATTGTAATATGTACCAAATTCAACCTCTATAAGTATATATTTGTTATTTTAAGAGCGGATTAGATATGTTTTCTCTTTCTCCAACCTTATAGCTGGTTATTTACCATTGCATACAGATATTCAAGATATTTTTATGTTAAAAGGAAGTCCATGCTTACTTTAAAAGGCCTCTTGCATTGGTGGAGAGTTAACAAACGCCTAGATTACGAGTTTTGTCGGTAATGGTGTGCAGTGCTAACGAGCAGTTTTCCCTCACCGCTCACCTACAGACAACGCTGGCATTACAGGTTTTTACAAACCCGGCGTTAGCCGCAGAAAAGTGAGTGGAGAGCAAAATTTTGCTCCACATCTCACCTCAATACCAGCGCTGCTTACGGTAGCGGTGAGCTGGCAAAACGTGCTCATGCACGATTTCCCCATAGGAATCAATGGGGGAGAGCCGGCTGAAAAAAAAACTTACGCCTGCAAAAAAGCAGCGTAAAGCTCCTAACGCAGCCCCATTGATTCCTATGGGGAAAATAAATTTTATGTCTACACCTAACACCCTAACATGAACCCTGAGTCTAAACACCCCTAATCTTACACTTATTAACCCCTAATCTGCCGCCCCTGACATCGCCGACACCTGCATTATATTATTAACCCCTAATCTTCTGCTCCGGACACCGCCGCCACCTACATTATAGTTATGAACCCCTAATCTGCCGCCCCCAACATCGCCGACACCTACATTATATTTATTAACCCCTAATCTGCCACCCCCAATGTCCCCGCAACCTACCTACACTTATTAACCCCTAATCTGCTGCCCCCAACGTCGCCACCACTATATTAAAGTTATTAACCCCTAAATCTAAGTCTTACCCTAACACCCCCCTAACTTAAATATAATTTAAATAAATCTAAATAAAATAACTATCATTAACTAAATTATTCCTATTTAAAACTAAATACTTACCTATAAAATAAACCCTACGATAGCTACAATATAACTAATAGTTACATTGTAGCTAGCTAAGGATTTATTTTTATTTTACAGGCAACTTTGTATTTATTTTAACTAGGTAGAAAAGTTATTAAATAGTTATTAACTATTTAATAGCTACCTAGTTAAAATAAAGACAAATTTACCTGTAAAATAAAACCTAACCTAAGTTACAATTACATCTAACACTACACTATAATTAAATTAATTCCCTAAATTAACTACAATTAAATACAATTATCTAAAGTACGGACCCCCCCCCCCCCCCACTAAATTACAGAAAATAATAAAATAATTGCAAGTTTTTTAAACTAATTACACCTAATCTAATCCCCCTAATAAAATAAAAAAGCCCCCCCAAAATAATAAAAAGCCCTACCCTATACTAAATTACAAATAGCCCTTAAAAGGGCCTTTTGTGGGGCATTGCCCCAAAGTAATCAGCTCTTTTATCTGTAAAAAAAAGTACAATACCCCCCCAACATTAAAACCCACCACCCACACACCCAACCCTACTCTAAAACCCACCCAATCCCCCCTTAATAAAACCTAACACTAACCCCTTGAAGATCACCCTACCTTGAGAAGTCTTCAGCCAACCGGGCCGAAGACCTCAACGAAGCCGGGCGAAGTGGTCCTCCAGACGGGCAGAAGTCTTAATCCAAGCCGGGAAGAAGAGGTCCTCCAGACGGGCAGAAGTCTTCATCCAGGCGGCATTTCTATCTTCATTCATCCGGCGTGGAGCAGGTCCATCTTCAAGACATCCGACATGAAGCATCCTCTTCGTTCTTCATCCGACGACTGAATGAAGGTTCCTTTAAATGACGTCATCCAAGATGGCGTCCCTTCAATTCCGATTGGCTGATAGAATTCTATCAGCCAATCAGAATTAAGGTAGAAAAAATCCTACTGGCTGATGCATTCAGCCAATAGTATTGAACTTCAATCCTATTGGCTGATTGGAACAGCCAATAGAATGCAACCTCAATCCTATTGGCTGTTCCAATCAGCCAATAGGATTGAAGTTCAATCCTATTAGCTGATTGCATCAGCCAATAGGATTTTTTCTACCTAATTCCGATTGGCTGATAGAATTCTATCAGCCAATAGGAATTGAAGGGATGCCATCTTGGATGACGTCATTTAAAGGAACCTTCATTCAGTCGTCGGATGAAGAACGAAGAGGATGCTCCGCGTCGGATGTCTCTAAGATGGACCCACTCCGTGCCGGATGGATGAAGATAGAAGATGCCGTCTGGATGAAGACTTCTGCCCATCTGGAGGACCTCTTCTGCCCAGCTTGGATGAAGTCTTCTGCCTGTCTGGAGGACCACTTCGCCCGGCTTCGTTGAAGACTTCGGCCCGGTTGTGTGATGACTTCTCAAGGTAGGGTGATCTTCAAGGGGTTAGTGTTAGGTTTTATTAAGGGGGGATTGGGTGGGTTTTAGAGTAGGGTTGGGTGTGTGGGTGGTGGGTTTTAATGTTGGGGGGGTATTTTACTTTTTTTACAGGTGAAAGAGCTGATTACTTTGGGGCAATGCCCTGCAAAAGGCCCTTTTAAGGGCTATTTGTAATTTAGTATAGGGTAGGGCTTTTTATTATTTTGGGGGGCTTTTTTATTTTATTAGGGGGATTAGATTAGGTGTAATTAGTTTAAAAAACTTGTAATTATTTTATTATTTTCTGTAATTTAGTGGGGGGGTTTCGTACTTTAGATAATTATATTTAATTGTATTTAGTTTAGGGAATCTATTTAATTATAGTGTAGTGTTAGGTGTAATTGTAACTTATGTTAGATTTTATTTTACAGGTAAATTTGTCTTTATTTTAACTAGGTAGCTATTAAATAGTTAATAACTATTTAATAACAATTCTACCTAGTTAAAATAAATACAAAGTTGCCTGTAAAATAAAAATAAATCCTAAACTAGCTACAATGTAACAATTAGTTATATTGTAGCTAGCTTAGGGTTTATTTTATAGGTAAGTATTTAGTTTTAAATAGGAATAATTTAGTTAATGATAGTTATTTTATTTAGATGTATTTAAATTATTTTTAAGTTAGGGGATGTTATTGTTAGGGTTAGACTTAGATTTAGGGGTTAATAACTTTAATATAGTGGCGGCAACGTTGGGGGCGGCAGATTAGGGGTTAATAAATGTAGATAGGTGTCGGCGATGTTAGGGACGGCAGATTAGGGGTTAATAAAATTTAACTAGTGTTTGCGATGCAGGAGTGCGGCAGTTTAGGGGTTAATATATTTATTATAGTGGCAGCGATGTCCGGTTCGGCAGATTAGGGGTTAAATTGTTTTTAAAGTATTTGCGATGTGGGGTGGGGCCTCGGTTTAGGGGTTAATAGGTAGTTTATGGGTGTTAGTGAACTTTTTAGAACTTTAGTTAAGAGTTTTATGCTACGGCGTTAGCCGATAAAACTCTTAACTACTGACTTTAAAATGCAGTACCAGGCTTGACAGAAGAGGGTGTACCGCTCACTTTTTGCAAGACTTGTAATACCGGCATTATACTGTCACCGCGAGTGTTAGAGTGAAGCTGCTATACGGAAGCGCCTGTGACGTCATCTGCCTGAGCCTGCAATCTGACGCCGACAAGTGAGCTTGGAGCGGCCGCTCCTGTTACTTTGTGCAAAGTGAGCAGTACACCTGTACCTGCAAGACTCGTAATACCAGCGGGCGTTAAAAAGCAGCGTTGGGACCTCTCGATGCTGCTTTTTAAGGCTAACGCAAGACTCGTAATCTAGCCGAAAGATAATTATCCCACCTTGGTGAAACTGGCAAAACCCTACTTATGCATCTCAGGCACCTCAACACCATCTGAGCGCCTCTTCTCTGCTGCAGGCAATATAGCTTGCAAAAAGAGAACCAGCCTCAGCCAGTAGAATGTGATCATGTTGAGATTTTTGCATTTCAATGCAAACTTTCTGAAAGAGTTAATTACAGACTGTTATAAACAGTGATACTCTACCTCTTTCTAGTTCTACCTCTTTTGAAACAGTTTGTGGTTTTGTTTTGCTTAATTACAAAATTTTGTTCTGCTGCTTAAAAAATTTGACAAACAGTTGTGTTAATGTTAATTTTTAAAGTTTTAGTCTGAAGTTAATATTTGTAACACTCAGAATGTGGGTTTTATTTTAAATATAGGGAAAATTATTTATATTTTTGTATCCGATTAGTCGATTAATAAAAAAAAATAAAAATTGGCTGATTAATCGATTATGAAAATAAACGTTAGTTGCAGCCTTAGTTGTTTGTAACATCTGCAGGCAGTTCCTGGTTGTTTGTGACATCAGCAAGGAGATTATGGTTGTTTGTGACATGAGCATGGAGTATCTGGTTGTTTGTGGCATCAGCAGGGAGTTTTTGGTTGTTTGTGACATCAGCAGGGAGTTTCTGGTTGTTTGTGACATCAGAACATGGTTGTCAGCAGGGAATTTTTGGTTGTTTGTGACATCAGCATGGAGTTCCTGGTTGTTAGTGACATCAGAAAGGAGTTCATGGTTGTTTGTGACATAAGCAGGGAGTTCCTGGTTGTTTGTGACATCAGTAAGGAGTTCCTGGTTGTTTGTGACATAAGCAGGGAGTTCCTGATTGTTTGTGACATCAGTATGAAGTTCCTGGTTGTTTGTGACATCAGTAAGGAGTTCCTGGTTGTTTGTGACATAAGCAGGGAGTTTCTGGTTGTTTGTGACATCAGTATGAAGTTTCTGGTTGTTTGTGAGATAAGCAGGGAGTTCCTGGTTGTTTGTGACATCAGTAAGGAGTTCCTGGTTGTTTGTGACATAAGCAGGGAGTTCCTGGTTGTTTGGGATATCAGTAAGGAGTTCCTGGTTGTTTGTGACATAAGCAGGAAGTTCCTGATTGTTTGGGACATCAGTATGAAGTTCCTGGTTGTTTGTGACATCAGTAAGGAGTTCCTGGATGTTTGTGACATAAGCAGGGAGTTTCTGTTTTTTTGTGACATCAGTATGAAGTTTCTGGTTGTTTGTGACATAAGCAGGGAGTTCCTGGTTGTTTGTGACATCAGTAAGGAGTTCCTGGTTGTTTGTGACATAAGCAGGGAGTTCCTTATTGTTTGTGACATCAGTATGAAGTTCCTGGTTGTTTGTGACATCAGTAAGGAGTTCCTAGTTGTTTGTGACATAAGCAGGGAGTTTCTGGTTGTTTGTGACATCAGTATGAAGTTCCTGGTTGTTTGTGACATCAGCAGGGAGTTCCAAGTTGTTTGTGACATCAGTATGAAGTTCCTGGCTGTTTGTGACATCAGCAGGGAGTTTCTAGTTGTTTGTGACATGAGCACATGGTATCTGGTTGTTTGTGACATCAGCAGGGAGTTTCTGGTTGTTTGTGACTTTAGCACATGGTTGTCAGCAGGGAGTTCATGGCTGTCTATGATGTCACCACAAAGTGGTTTTGTGACATCTCTGGTAGTTTCTTTCCCGGCTGCAGTGCGGGGGTCTCTAGGATCTGGGTAGGAAGGGGGATCCAACCAGTTTTATGACACATGGCTGTAATCCATACACAGCAGTCTTCATGAGCAAAACAACAAAACAAAAGCTGGACTGGTATATTCGAATAAATGTTACTGCTAAAAAAAACTAAACACCTGACAATCCTTCTTAATTATATAGTTTTTTTTCCCCCTAATACAAATGACAGCTCTTTTTATTGACTGTAATAAATTTAGAGGGAAAAAAGGAAAATTTGAATGGGGCTGCCGTGCAATGTTTTCATGTGGGTAATTTGATGGATTGAAATCTGGGCTAGAGTTAGTTAAATTTTAACAACTTACACAGACTGAGAGCTTGAAATGTTTAGCAAAGAGTTGTCTAAGTTTTCAGACATAGAAAAAAAAGAAAAAGTGACAGGTACTAACTCAGAGGAAACAATTTACATTATTGAGGCAAATAGCTTGTCTTTTAAAGTCCTTGAATGACTCACTAATGTACTTGTGTTTAAGAGTCAAAGCCAAACAAAAAGAGCGTTCTGCAGAGCGAAGTAATAGACTTAATGTCAACCAGGATTTTACACCAGACAAATTGTCTACATCAACTTTCAGCACAGATTTCAGTGTTCAGTTTTTTCTCTCCGTATAAACCAGTGACGTGCAGTGACGTCAGAGGCTGGTGAGGCAGTGGCTAGGACACGCCTTCATTCTTTAGATATCCTTTGTTGAAGAAATACCAATGCACATGGGTGAGCCAATCACATGAGATATCTATGTGCAGCCACCAATCAGCAGCTACTGAGCATATTTAGATATGATTTTCAACAAAGGATATCAAAAGAATGAAGAAAATTAGATATTATATGTAAATTGGAAAGTTATTTAAAATTGCATGCTCTTTCTAAATCATGAAAGAAAACATATGGGTTTCATGTCCCTTTAAATGGTGTCTTGGAAAACTGGTCAACTTAGTAAACATCTGATTTTAGTCTAAAGGATTGTAACAGAAACTCTTGCCAGATAACAAAATGCTTGCTCTGATTATGAGATCTAGAAATCCATGCCCATTAAAATATATGTTTAAAACATAATTTTTACTTTAATGCTGCAAATTATGCTTATAGATTCTTTCATTATTCAGTAAATATAAAAATGTCTTGATCCAGTGACGGCTGGTGAAATTTAAAGATGGTGGAGCGCTTGAACCCACCCCTTTAAATAAAGCCACACCATCAGATGGCACTACCAATTAATTAATTAAATAAATAAAAGGTAGACAGAAACACAGAAAAGCACTCGGGGGGAGAGGGAGAGAGAGACGGGGGAGAGACACACAGAGGGTTAGAGAGAAAGAGAGAGAGACACAATCACACACAGAGGGTTAGAGAGAGAGAAAGAAAGAGAGAGAGAGAGACAATTACACACAGAGGGTTAGAGAGAGAGAGAAAGAGAGAGAGACACAATCACACACAGAGGGTTAGAGAGAGAAAGAGAGAGACACAATTATACACAGAGGGTTAGAGAGAGAGAAAGAGAGACACAATCACACACAGAGGGTTAGAGAGAGAGAGAGAAAGTGAGAGACACACAATCACATACAGAGGGTTAGAGAAAGAGAGAGAGAGAAAGAGAGAGAGACACAATCACACACAGAGGGTTAGAGAGAGAGACACAATCATACACAGAGGGTTAGAGAGAGAGAGAGAGAGAGAGAGAGAGAGAGAGAGAGACACAATCACACACAGAGGGTTAGAGAGAGAGAGAAAGAGAGAGACACAATCACACACAGAGGGTTAGAGAGAGAGAAAGAGACACAGTCATATACAGAGGGTTAGAGAGAGAAAGAGAGAGAGAGAGACACAATCACACACAGAGGGTTAGAGAGAGAGAAAGAGAGAGACACAATCACACACAGAGGGTTAGAGAAAGAGAGAGACACAATCACACACAGAGGGTTAGAGAGAGAAAGAGAGACACAATCACACACAGAGGGTTAGAGAGAGAGAAAGAGAGAGAGACACAATCATATACAGAGGGTTAGAGAGAGAGAGAGAGAAAGAGAAAGAGAGAGACACAATCACACACAGAGGGTTAGAGAGAGAGAAAGAGAGAGGGAGGCACAATCACACACAGAGGGTTAGAGAGAGAGAGAAAGAAAGAGAGACACAATCACACACAGAGGGTTAGAGAGAGAGAGAAAGAGAGACACAATCACACACAGAGGGTTAGAGAGAAAGAGAGAGAGACACAATCACACACAGAGGGTTAGAGAGAAAGAGAGAGAGACATAATCACACACAGAGGGTTAGAGAGACACATAAGGGATGAGAGAGTCAGAGGGGGAGGAAGAGAGACAGAGAGAGAAAGAGACCATGGGGGAGAAAAACACATAAGGAGAGAGATGGATAGATAGAGAGAGAGAGACACACACACACACACACGGGGGGGGGGGGGGGAGAGGGACCACTGCATTTTTAAGTAATAAAACAGCAGAGCTACAGAGAGTTCAGAAAGTGAGACTATAAATTAGTGTGAAGTACAGAGGCAAGCTGCTAAGGTAGTGGGTGTAAAGTTTGAGGAAACAAAATACAAAAACGATCCTTAAACTGCTGTAAAAGAGTAAAAAAACAAAAAACACTAAACCACATTCATTAAATTATAATTTTCACTAACAGAATCCCTTTCAGCAAAATATAAGGTTGCAGAACTTACTTTAATAAAATGTGGCAAAAACACTGCTCTCTCTGCCTCTCTTCCTGCTCTGTATAAGGATTCAGGAAGTGACAGTGGCACATTCCACTGCACTTAGAGGGGAAGTACAGAACTCTCTTTTTCACTTTAGCAAAGCTGGCAGCTTTACAGGACAGCAATAAAATAAAACATAATTTATGCTTACCTGATAAATTCCTTTCTTCTGTAGTGTGATCAGTCCACGGGTCATCATTACTTCTGGGATATTACTCCTCCCCAACAGGAAGTGCAAGAGGATTCACCCAGCAGAGCTGCATATAGCTCCTCCCCTCTACGTCACCCCCAGTCATTCGACCAAGGACCAACGAGAAAGGAAAAGCCAAGGGTGAAGTGGTGACTGGGGTATAAATTAAAAAATATTTACCTGCCTTAAAAACAGGGCGGGCTGTGGACTGATCACACTACAGAAGAAAGGAATTTA
This sequence comes from Bombina bombina, assembly GCF_027579735.1. NCBI lineage: Eukaryota > Metazoa > Chordata > Amphibia > Anura > Bombinatoridae > Bombina > Bombina bombina. Next base: position 130,880,202 of record NC_069510.1, read on the forward strand.
TCAGGTAAGCATAAATTATGTTTTCTTCTGTTAAGTGTGATCAGTCCACGGGTCATCATTACTTCTGGGATACCAATACCAAAGCAAAAGTACACGGATGACGGGAGGGATAGGCAGGCTCTTTATACAGAAGGAACCACTGCCTGAAGAACCTTTCTCCCAAAAATAGCCTCCGATGAAGCAAAAGTGTCAAATTTGTAAAATTTGGAAAAAGTATGAAGCGAAGACCAAGTTGCAGCCTTGCAAATCTGTTCAACAGAGGCCTCATTCTTGAAGGCCCAAGTGGAAGCCACAGCTCTAGTAGAATGAGCTGAAATTCTTTCAGGAGGCTGCTGTCCAGCAGTCTCATAAGCTAAACGAATTATGCTACGAAGCCAAAAAGAAAGAGAGGTAGCGGAAGCTTTTTGACCTCTCCTCTGCCCAGAGTAAATGACAAACAGAGAAGACGTTTGTCGAAATTCCTTAGTTGCCTGTAAGTAAAATTTTAGAGCACGGACTACATCCAGGTTGTGCAGTAGACGTTCCTTCTTTGAAGAAGGATTTGGGCATAAAGAAGGAACAACAATCTCTTGATTGATATTCCTGTTAGTAACTACCTTAGGTAAGAACCCAGGTTTAGTACGCAGGACTACCTTATCCGAATGAAAGATCAAATAAGGAGAATCACAATGTAAGGCTGATAATTCAGAGACTCTTCGAGCCGAGGAGATAGCCATTAAAAATAGAACTTTCCAAGATAACAACTTTATATCAATGGAATGAAGGGGTTCAAACGGAACGCCCTGTAAAACATTAAGAACAAGGTTTAAACTCCATGGTGGAGCAACAGTTTTAAACACAGGCTTAATCCTGGCCAAAGCCTGACAAAAAGCCTGGACGTCAGGAACTTCTGACAGACGTTTGTGTAACAGAATGGACAGAGCTGAGATCTGTCCCTTTAATGAACTAGCAGATAAACCCTTTTCTAAACCTTCTTGTAGAAAAGACAATATCCTAGGAATCCTAACCTTACTCCAAGAGTAACCTTTGGATTCACACCAATATAGGTATTTACGCCATATCTTATGGTAAATCTTTCTGGTAACAGGTTTCCTAGCCTGTATTAAGGTATCAATAACTGACTCAGAAAACCCACGTCTTGATAAAATCAAGCGTTCAATTTCCAAGCAGTCAGCTTCAGAGAAGTTAGATTTTGATGTTTGAAGGGACCCTGTATCAGAAGGTCCTGTTTCAGAGGTAGAGACCAAGGTGGACAGGATGACATGTCCACCAGGTCTGCATACCAAGTCCTGCGTGGCCACGCAGGTGCTATTAGAATCACTGATGCTCTCTCTTGTTTGATTCTGGCAATCAATCGAGGAAGCAACGGGAAGGGTGGAAACACGTAAGCCATCCTGAAGTCCCAAGGTGCTGTCAGAGCATCTATCAGGACTGCTCCTGGATCCCTGGATCTGGACCCGTAACGAGGAAGCTTGGCGTTCTGTCGAGACGCCATGAGATCTATCTCTGGTTTGCCCCAACTTCGAAGTATTTGGGCAAAGACCTCCGGATGAAGTTCCCACTCCCCCGGATGAAAAGTCTGACGACTTAAGAAATCCGCCTCCCAGTTCTCCACTCCCGGGATGTGGATTGCTGACAGGTGGCAAGAGTGAGACTCTGCCCAGCGAATTATCTTTGATACTTCCATCATAGCTAGGGAGCTTCTTGTCCCTCCCTGATGGTTGATGTAAGCTACAGTCGTGATGTTGTCCGACTGAAACCTGATGAACCCCCGAGTTGTCAACTGGGGCCAAGCCAGGAGGGCATTGAGAACTGCTCTCAATTCCAGAATGTTTATTGGCAGGAGACTCTCCTCCTGACTCCATTGTCCCTGAGCCTTCAGAGAATTCCAGACGGCACCCCAACCTAGAAGGCTGGCGTCTGTTGTTACAATTGTCCAGTCTGGTCTGCTGAATGGCATCCCCCTGGACAGATGTGGCCGAGAAAGCCACCATAGAAGAGAATTTCTGGTCTCTTGATCCAGATTCAGAGAAGGGGATAAGTCTGAGTAATCCCCATTCCACTGACTTAGCATGCACAGTTGCAGTGGTCTGAGGTGTAAGCGTGCAAAGGGTACTATGTCCATTGCCGCTACCATTAAGCCGATTACCTCCATGCATTGAGCCACTGACGGGTGTTGAATGGAATGAAGGGTGCGGCAAGCACTTTGAAGTCTTGTTAGCCTGTCCTCTGTCAGGTAAATCTTCATTTCTACAGAATCTATAAGAGTCCCCAGGAAGGGAACTCTTGTGAGTGGAACGAGTGAACTTTTCTTTTCGTTCACCTTCCATCCATGTGACCTTAGAAATGCCAGCATTAACTCTGTATGAGACTTGGCAGTTTGAAAGCTTGAAGCTTGTATCAGAATGTCGTCTAGGTATGGAGCTACCGAGATTCCCCGCGGTCTTAGTACCGCCAGAAGAGCACCCAGAACCTTTGTGAAGATTCTTGGAGCTGTAGCCAATCCGAATGGAAGAGCCACAAACTGGTAATGCCTGTCTAGGAAGGCAAACCTTAGGTACCGATAATGATCTTTGTGAATCGGTATGTGAAGGTAAGCATCTTTTAAATCTACAGTGGTCATGTACTGACCCTCTTGGATCATAGGTAAAATTGTCCGAATAGTCTCCATCTTGAACGATGGAACTCTTAGGAATTTGTTTAGGATCTTTAAGTCCAGGATTGGTCTGAAAGTTCCCTCTTTTTTGGGAACCACAAACAGATTTGAGTAAAACCCCTGTCCCTGTTCCGATCGTGGAACTGGATGGATTACTCCCATTAACAAGAGCTCTTGTACGCAGCGTAGAAACGCCTCTTTCTTTGTCTGGATTGTTGACAATCTTGACAGATGAAATCTCTCTCTTGGAGGAGAGTATTTGAAGTCCAGAAAGTATCCCTGAGATATTATCTCTAGCGCCCAGGGATCCTGAACATCTCTTGCCCAAGCCTGGGCGAAGAGAGAAAGTCTGCCCCCCACTAGATCCGATCCCGGATCGGGGGCCCTCAATTCATGCTGTTTTAGGGGCAGCAGCAGGTTTCCTAGTCTGCTTGCCCTTGTTCCAGGACTGGTTAGGTTTCCAGCCTTGTCTGTAGCGAGCAACAGCTCCTTCCTGTTTTGGTGCAGAGGAAGTTGATGCTGCTCCTGCTTTGAAATTACGAAAGGAACGAAAATTAGACTGTCTAGTCTTGGCTTTGGCTTTGTCCTGAGGCAGGGCATGGCCTTTACCTCCTGTAATGTCAGCGATAATCTCTTTCAACCCGGGCCCGAATAAGGTCTGCCCTTTGAAAGGTATATTAAGCAATTTAGACTTAGAAGTAACATCAGCTGACCAGGATTTTAGCCACAGCGCCCTGCGTGCCTGAATGGCGAATCCTGAATTCTTCGCCGTAAGTTTAGTAAGATGTACTACGGCCTCCGAAATGAATGAATTAGCTAGTTTAAGGACTCTAAGCCTGTCCGTAATGTCGTCCAGAGTAGCTGAACCAATGTTCTCTTCCAGAGACTCAATCCAGAATGCCGCTGCAGCCGTGATCGGCGCAATGCATGCAAGGGGTTGCAATATAAAACCTTGTTGAACAAACATTTTCTTAAGGTAACCCTCTAATTTTTTATCCATTGGATCTGAAAAAGCACAGCTATCCTCCACCGGGATAGTGGTACGCTTAGCTAAGGTAGAAACTGCTCCCTCCACCTTAGGGACTGTTTGCCATAAGTCCCTTGTGGTGGCGTCTATTGGAAACATTTTTCTAAATATCGGAGGGGGTGAGAACGGCACACCGGGTCTATCCCACTCCTTAGTAACAATTTCAGTAAGTCTCTTAGGTATAGGAAAAACCTCAGTACTCGTCGGTACCGCAAAATATTTATCCAACCTACACATTTTCTCTGGTATTGCAACTGTGTTACAATCATTCAGAGCCGCTAAAAGATAACAAATTCTGAAAGCAGGAAACAAATTACAGAATAAACGTTTTTTATCTCAGTCAAACTATAATTCTCACAGCTCTGCTGAGAGAAATTACCTCCCTCAAAATAAGTTTTGAAGACCCCTGAGCTCTGTAGAGATGAACCGGATCATGCAGGGAATACAATGAGTTGCTGACTGAAATATTTGATGCGTAGTAAAAGCGCCAAAAAACGTCCCCTCCCCCTCACACACAGCAGTGAGGGAGAACAGAAACTGTCAGAAAACAGATTAAGCAACTGCCAAGTGGAAAAATAGTGCCCAAACATTTATTCACTCAGTACCTCAGTAAATGAAAACGATTTTACATTCCAGCAAAAACGTTAAACATAATCTCTAGTTATTAAACAGCTTTATGTATTTCTTACAGTGTAATTCTAGTGAAGTACCATTCCCCAGAATACTGAAGTGTAAAGTATACATACATGACATTATATCGGTATAGCAGGATTTTCTCATCAATTCCATTGTCAGAAAATAAAAACTGCTACATACCTCTATGCAGATTCATCTGCCCGCTGTCCCCTGATCTGAAGTTTACCTCTCCTCAGATGGCCGAGAAACAGCAATATGATCTTAACTACTCCGGCTAAAATCATAACAAAAACTCTGGTAGATTCTTCTTCAAACTCTGCCAGAGAGATAATAACACACTCCGGTGCTATTTTAAAATAACAAACTTTTGATTGAAGATATAAAACTAAGTATAATCACCATAGTCCTCTCACACATCCTATCTAGTCGTTGGGTGCAAGAGAATGACTGGGGGTGACGTAGAGGGGAGGAGCTATATGCAGCTCTGCTGGGTGAATCCTCTTGCACTTCCTGTTGGGGAGGAGTAATATCCCAGAAGTAATGATGACCCGTGGACTGATCACACTTAACAGAAGAAATGAAAGTTGTTTTTTTCCGTTTTTGTTTTGTTTTATATGATTTAACATCCAGCCCCAACCCTAAGTTCCACTTACTAATGCCTCTCACTGTATTGGGTCAGCCCAAATAGGACTGCCTCAAATAAGCAGTTATGGACCATGCAATGATCTTAACCACTTTCATCCAGTAGGTGGCGCAGCATATAGTGTAATGGTGGGCAGACCTGCTTGTGCCTCTCCATTGCACAACATGTAGCTGTGAAAAAAAAAATGCTGGGGAAAAAAAATTGCAATATTTATTTTTATTTTTTTAAAGCCAATAAAAAAAAATATATTTTTGCCCATATTAGAGGTGAAGCACTGCCTCACCTGCAGTGGCTTTTCTCCCAAATCGCTTTATTTTACAACATTTCAGGTGGTCAGAATGTGTTTTTTATACCTGTTCACACTAGAAAATAATGTACTATAAATATTAATTTCTATATATATCTGATACTGTTCATGTAAAATATATATCTATACCTAGATATACAGTATATAAAAATATGTATTTACAATAAAAAGGGCATTATCTTATCCTGTAAGGGAAGAACATAGGAATGTTAAATAATAATTAATTTTGGGTTGAACGTACTTGAATAAACGCAATTGGGTTAGCGCGAGAGTATGGGTGCTTTTCCCCCCCTGTTTTTGCACTCCATTGAAGTCTATGGGAGAATACATTAACGTGGTTGCAATATTTTTTACGCTCTTACCCAAACATTTACTTTTAACTTGTAATACGGGCGCAACCCAACGCACGCGTTTGCTATGTAATATAGTTTTGGCATGTCCCCCTGCTCAGCTATGCAGAGTGGCCAAGGGTTTACTGCCCAGGAGGGCCATTCGCATGGGAGTTCTGCTGAATTGTCCCCTAAATTTAAAGAATATGTCCACTCTGATAATACTGATTTGATAGATGTCATGCCTTCAGCAGTTAAGTGCAGACACTTGCAAGGGGCAGAATAGGTATCCTTCACAGGCCTTAAGCTCATAAGGGACATCCTTTAGGAGTGACCTGTCTAAGTACTCTGCTCAGAAGAGGTGTATGTTGGAATCAGAAATGTATTGCGGGAAGTTTTACTGGCTTTGAAAGTAATGGGTCGTCCTACTACAGACAAGCAAACAGTAAAAAATACTGATACATTCTTTAAGACAGCTCCTAAGCAATCATCTACCTTCTCAGTAGCTGACTCATTTTCTGATTTGATTACAAAGGCATGGAACAAGCCTGGAATTCCCTATGTTCTCTTAGCAGAGTTTAAAATCATGTTCATGCCACCCTCTAAGAAACTAGAGTTATGAGAAACCATCCATAAAGGGGAAAGAGCAATATCTACTTTTGCTAGGCAGATTGCAATTCCTTTAGAGAATTGCACCTCTTTCAATGATTCCAAGGACAGTATGCTTGAAGGCTTTCACAGAAGATCCTTCAAGCTGGAGAGCTTTATGTTTAGACCAGCTGTCAGTAGAGTTCATATGGCAGCAGCTACTGTCATCTGGTGTGACAACTTTGCTGACCTTATCACTGAAGAAGTATTCCTGGAAAAAAAATTCAGGATAACATATAAATGGTCACTACTGCAAACAGCTTTTTTGTGATGCAGCTGTAGAAATTGCTTGCATTAATGCAAAAAGTGCTGAAATGTTTTGGTTAGATGAGCCTTATGGCGTAAGTCTGCAGGCATGGTTTCTAAAAGCAGACTCTTATCTCTTCCCTTTCAAGCTCTCATGCCACAAGATAAAAAAGCTAAAGGTAGGTTTAGGTCATCTGGATGTTTTTTCCAGTCTAAGAACCAAAAGACTTCTTTAACATCTACTCAGAGGATAAACTTTTCCAAGACTCCTTGTAAGCCCAGGTCTTCCTAGTCAAAGTCTACAAAAACCAAGAAGCCCACTCCTTTCTCAAAGTCTGCCTGAAGATGCAGCCCCCAAGCCAGACAACATTCTGGCAGGGGGCAGATTTAACCTTTTTCAGGTGGCCTGGGAGAAGTTCGTTCAAGGTTTTTGGGTGGTAAACATATTTTCCAAGGGTACAGAAAAGGCTTTTGAACAAGACCTCATATCTCTCTTGTTTTAAGATCCCTCAAAGACCAAAGCCTTCTTGGCTAGTGTAAAAGACCTGGAAACAGCAGGAGTGATCATTCCTGTTCCATGTGCAGAACATAATCAAGGTTTCTACTCCACTCTGTTCATAGTCCCAAAGAAAGAAGGTACTTTTTGGCCTATATTTCATCTCAAAACCCTAAACAAATTGGACACAATTTGTACTATATTTCCTTTAGTGCAGGAGGGTCATTTTTTGTCTACAATTGACTTAATAAATGCCTATTTATATATCCCTATTCACAGGGATCAAGTCAAATTCCTGAAATTTGCCTTCCTACTGACTATGGTGTGTGCTCAAGGAATATCTGTATCTCCGTACCTGGACAACAATTTTGTACACCTTCTCTCTAGTTGGTGTCAATGAGACAAGAAAACATGTGACCAGGCACATATATCATAAGGTTTAGAAAACCTTTCTTTCATGGTAAGGCCCGGGGCCACAGGGTCATATGTTGGCTTTGTTCAGGCTTGAAAGGAACATGAAACCCTTTTTTTTCATGATTTAGACATAAGGGCCAATTTACCAAATTGCGAGCGGACATGATACGATGTAGCGTATCATGTCCGCCTCACATCGATAAATGCCTACAGCATACACTGTCGGCATTTATCATTGCTTGTAAATAGCAGTGCAGTATGAAGCTATGTTAGCACTTCCCTTCAAATGCTCGCTGCCAGCCCCGGTTCTCCCAGACCGTATCCAGAAAAAAGAAATATCGAATGTGGCGGCGCTGTGTGACTTCAAGGGATGCAAGCTGCTCTTTTCCTCTGTGAAACCTGCCTTCTTTCAACTCCAAAATAAAAAGCTCACAAAGGTGTAGCACGTTTCAAATAAAATGGCAGGCGCACAAACAGGTCATACTCACCGGATTTCAGTTTTAAATCAGTCTTTTATTAAAACCATCACAAGGGTATCTTCAGATGCAACTTCAAATTTTATTAAAATATAGCTCAATGCGTTTCGGCAAAAAAAGCCTTTCTCAAGAGCATAAAATCAATATATATCAAAGCAAGTTATCATTACACAAGCAGTTCTTGTGAACTGCTTGTGCAATGCGCCCCCTCCAGATTTGCGGCCAATCGGCCGCTAGCAGGGGGTGTCAATCAGCCCGATCATATAGGATCGGGCGGATTGATGTCTGCGGCCTCAGAGCAGGCGGACAAGTTATGGAGCAGTGGTCTGTAGACCGCTGCTTCATAACTGCTGCTTCCGGCGAGCCTGAAGGCTCACACAGAAACAGGGGCATCAAGCTCCACTCGGAGCTTGATAATTCACCCCCATAGAATACAATTGTTAACAACTTTCCAATTTAGATTCATTTTCTTGGTATCCTATATTGAAGGAGTAGCAATGCGCTACTGGCAGCTAGCTGAACACATTGGTAAACCAAAAATAAGAGGTATATTTGTGCAGCCACCAATTAGCAGCTATCTCCCAGCTACTAAGCCTACCTAGGAATAATTTTCAACAAAGGATAACAAGAGAATTAAACAAATTAGATAATAAAATTAAATTGGAAAGCTGTTTAAAACTGTATGGTCTATTTGAATCATGAAATAATTTTTTGGGGTTTCATGTCCCTTTAATCAGAATTAACCCAGTTATTAACCAGCTATTCCTTTATGGAATCTGAACCTAGTTTTTAAGCCTATTGGGTCAATTTATCAAGTGTCTGGCGGACATGATCCGCTGTAGCGAATCATGTCCGCCAGGCATCGATAAATGCCGACAGCATACGCTGTCTGCATTTATCATTGCACAAGCAGTTCTGGTGAACTGCTTGTGCAATGCTGCTCCCTGCAGATTTGCATGCCAATCGACATCAATTAACCCGATCGTATGAGATTGGGCAGATTAATGTCTGCCGCCTCAGAGGAGGCGTACGAGTTAAGGAGCAGCAGTTATAAAACCGCTGCTTCTTAACTCCTGTTTCCGGCGATCCTGAAGGCTCGCGCGGAAACAGGGTTATATGGCCCAATTTGGGATGTGATAAATCGGCCCCCATGCATGGTCTTGACATTCAATTGTTGTCTTGGAAGGTTCAGTTTCTCTTCGCCATTTCTTCTTCGAGGACAACTTCCCCAAAAACAAATCGGTAGGATTTTGGGCATTTCACCTTCTAAAATGCACAATATAATTAAAAGATTTAAGGAATCCTGTCAAATTTCGGTGCGTAAAGGGCAAGGCCGAAAACCACTTCTGAATGCGCGTGATCTCCGATCCTTCAGACATCACTGTCTCAAAAACGTCATGAGTCTGTAATGGCTATCCTGACATGGCCTTGGGAATACTTTGAAAAACCTTTGTCAGTCAACAAAATTCGCAAGTTAAGGCTTTACTATGCAAAGCAGAAGCCATACATCAACAATGTCCAAAAGCGCCGCCAACTTCTCTGGGCTCAATCTCATCTGAGATGGACAGCAGCACATTGGATAATGTTTTGTGGTCTTACGAGTCAACATTTTAAATAGTTTTTGGAAAAAACAGCAGTCGTGTTCTCCGGGCCAAAGAGGAAGAGGACCATCCAAGCTGTTAATCAGTGTCAGATCCAAAAGCCACTGTCTGTCATGGTATGGGGTTGTGTCAGTGCCAATGGCATGGGTAACTTGCACATCTGTGAGGGCACCATTAATGCAGAAAGATATATATACATTTTGGAGCAACATATGCTGCCATCCAGACGTCGTCTTTTCCAGGGACATCCCTGAATTTTCCAATAGAACAATGCCAAACCACATTCTACCCAGATTACAAGCGCATGGTTGCGTAAGCAGAGAGTGCGGGTGCTAGCATGGCCTACCCGCAGTCCTGACCTGATTGAGAATGTGTGGCGCATTATGAAGCGCAAAATAAGCTAACGAAAGCCAGCTGAAGACATGCATTATGGATGAATGGGGGAAAATTCCAATTGCTAAACTTAAACAACTGGAGTCTTCAGTGCCAAAAACGCTTACTAAGTGTTATTAAAAGGTGATGTTACAGAGTGGTAAACAGTCGACTGCCCAAACTTTTTTGGAGTGTGTTGCAGTCTTCAGATTTGAAATTAAAGGGACATAATACTCATATACTAAATCACTTGAAACTGATGCAGTGTAACTGTAAAAAGCTGACAGGAAAATATCACCTGAGCATCTCTATGTAAAAAAGGAAGATATTTTACCTCACAATCTCCTCAGCTCAGCAGAGTAAGTTCTGTGTAAAAAGTTATACTCAGCTGCTCCCAGCTGCAGGTAAAAAAAAAAAAAAAAAAAAAAGAAGAAATGAACAACAGCTAATCAGCATCAGCAGTGCTGAGGTCATGAACTCTTTTACTGTGATCTCATGAGATTTCACTTAACTCTCATGAGATTTCATAGCAAACTTCCTTTAAACTGAATAGGGAAATAAGATGAGAGTGCACGTAAGCTCGCCCATTCCGCTGCCCCGGGACAGACATACTGATTTGCTGCTTAGAAGTCCTTTACAATGGGATGTGGCTACTGAGGAATTTTTGAGGTAAAATATCTTTCTTTTTTACATAGAGATGTTCAGGTGATATTTTCTAGTCAGCGTTTTACAGCTATGCTGCATCACTTTCAAGTGTTTAAACATTTGGGTATTATGGCCCTTTAATGTATATTTTCAAAAATACATAAAATTCACAAAGTAAAACATCAAATAATGTGTTAATTTTTTATTTTTAATATAGTACAGGGTGAATTGAATTTTCAAATTACTCTTTTTTGTTTTTTTGTTTTTTTGCATTTTCTATACTGTCCCAACTTTTTCAGAACTGGGGTTGTATAACGGTCACTTAAATTAGTTTAGTTTTGTCTTCTTTTCTGAAATACATCTATTTTTGAAGTGACGTAACAGTATAAAAACAACATATACTATTAAATATGTGTATGCTTTGTAGCATAATGAAAAATAGTAACAGAATGTGAACATATCCAACTTATTATGTGTCACCTCTTTACATAGATTCACATTTTTAGCTGTTAATAGGCAATGGAATAATATAAACTAACCATGAATATAAGAACAATTAACAGAAAAAAAAGAATCAAACAAGGGCCAAGCAAATCAGCCTTACTTTGGAAATCTTACCTCCAAAGCAAAAGTGCATTCAAGGTCCCAGAAAAAAACAATCTATGCAAAAATGAAGAACCATTACTGGTCTGTGTTATCAAGTGGGGAAGACCCTGAGCCTACAAGATCACAGAAGCCCCAATAGACCTGGAACACTAATAGGTCATCAGCAGAAACCATCTGTATCATAGAGGGAACCACTAGAAGATGCGTTAAATGACAAACCTAATGATTTCTAGCACCTATATTACGAGTTGTGCGTTCGTGTTTTATCGCTGAAAAAATGGTAATTTCAGCGTTTAAACAGCACCGCAGCCATTACAAGTCTTGTCGGTATAGCTGTACCGCAAGCCTTTTAGCCTGTACCGCAACGTCAGTCCCGCACACCTAAAAATTACGTTTTTTCATGGGACTTCCATAGCGCAGCCATTACAAGTTTTGCGGTGAGGCTTAAAAGCATGCGTTCCAGCCTATACCGACAAGATCCATTTCGCAATCTGAGAGCAGTTGTTATGAGTTTTATGCAACAAAACTGTTACATAAAACTCATAACTAAACTGTTACAAAGTGCACTAACACCCATAAACTACATATTAATCCCTAAACCGAGGCCCTCCCGCATCGCAAACACTAAATGAAAAATATTAATCTATAATCTGACGCTCCCGACATCGCCGCCACTAATAAAATGTATTAACCCCTATTCCGCCCCTCCCCGACATCAAAGCCACTATACTAAAGTTATTAACCCCTATTCCCCAGCACCCCAACATCGCCGCCACTATAATAAATCTATTAACCCTTAAACCTCTGGCCTCCCACATCACTACCACTAAATAAACCTATTAACCCCTAAACCACCAGCCCCCCACATTGCAACAACCTAAATTAAACTATTAACCTCTAAACCTAACCCTAACACCCCCTAACTTTAAAATAATTAAAATAGAGCTAAATTAAAGTTGCAATTATTAAGTAAATAATATCTATTTAAAACTAAATTCATACTTACCTGTGAAATAAAACCTAAGCTACCTACAATATAACTATTAGTTATATTGTAGCTAGCTTAGGTTTTATTTTTATTTCACAGATGAGTTTGTATTTATTTTAACTAGGTAGACTAGTTAGTAAATAGTTATTAACTATTTAATAACTACCTAGCTATAATAAATACAAACGTACCTGTGAAATAAAACCTAAGCTGCCTTACACTAAAACCTAACATTACCAAAAATAACAAAAAACTACCATTACAAAAAATAACAAACAAAATTATCCAAAATAATAAAAATTATTTCTATTCTAATACCCTTTTAAAAAAATATAAAACCCACCTCAAAATAAAAAACCCTAATCTATAATAAACTATTAAGGGCTTTTTTGTGGGTCCTTAAAATGGCCTTTTGTAGGGCATTGCCCTAAAGAAATCAGCTCTTTTCCTCCAAAAGAAAAATAAACACCCCCTAACAGTATACAAACCCCCACTCCCCAAACACACAATATAACAATAAAGTAAAACCTAATCTACCCATTGCCCTGAAAGGGCATTTGTAAGGGCATTCAGCTCTTTTGTTGGCCATTAAAAATAAAAAAATTGCTATTCTAAAAAGAAAAACCCACCCCAAAATGAAAAAAACAAAAACCGTACACAAAATAACAAACAAATTATCAAAAATAATAACAATTATTCCTATTCTAATTTAAATAAAAAACACCCCAAAATAAAAAACCTCATCTATAATAAACTACCAATAGCCTTTATAAGGGCCTTTTGTACGGCATTGCCCTAAGTTAAACAGCTCTTTTGCACACAAATAATTACAAAGACTAACATTACAAACCACCACCCCCCCAAACCTACAAAATAAAAAAAAACTATCTAAAAAAACCTAATCTACCTATTGCCTTGAAAAGGGCATTTGTATGGGCATTGCTCTGAAAAGGGCATACAGCTCTTTTGCTGCCCTTAAAAGGGCATTCAGCTTTTTTAAGAGTGCCCACCCTAAACTAAAAAAAAACCCACCCCAAAAAACCTTAAAAAACCCTAACACTAACCCCTCTTTAGGTACTCACAGTTGTTGAAGTCCCGCTTGAATGATCTTCATCCCTGCGGCTCCATCTTCATCCAGACGGTTCCATCTTCATCCAGACGGTTCCATCTTCATCCATCGCGGGACCAGCATCTTCTTCATCCCTGCGGAGGCTGAGGTCCATGCGAAGGTCCAAGGAGGAGGTCCATCGATCTGACGTGGAGGTCCTCTTCATGCGATTATCCGCTGCACACTGAGGATTGAAATTCAAGGTACCCCTTTTATACTGGGGGTACCATTGCATTCCTATTGGCTGAAAAATTTGAATCAGCCAATAGGAATTAGGGCTGCTAAAATCCTATTGGCTGTTCAAACCAGCCAATAAGATTTAAGCAGCTGTCATTCTATTGGCTGGTTCAGATTTTTTTTAGGTGGCGGCGATATCGGTGGGGATTAGGGGTTAATAACATTAGGGGTGTTTAGACTTAGGGTTTATGTTAGGGTGCTAGGTTTAAATGTAACATTTTTTTCCCCATAGACATCAATGGGGCTGCGTTACAGATCTTTTCATTCCACGATCGCAGGTGTTTTTTTCTGACTCGCTCTCCCCATTGATGTCTATGGGGAAAGCGTGCATGAGCATGTCAAAACAGCACTTGTATTTTGTGCGGTATGGAGCTTAAAACCACCATATCGCACACACAAGATGGATGTTTCAAAACTTGTAATGGCTGCTATAGGGGTGAAATAACGCTCGTTAAATTCCCTATAGCGCGCATAACTCGTAATCTACCTGTAAGTTTCTAGAAACAGAAGGGTATCACTAATAATACTTCATCTTCTCAGTTCCTAATTACATGCTAGGATAGATGAGATATACTGCAAAAAAAAAAACTAGAAAGAGGCACACAAGAGTGTGTTATTCCCAAAAATATAGTTTTCAGCAAGGAAATAGAGATATACTTACTATATATATATATATATATATATATATATATATATATATATATATATATATATATATAGTTCACACACACACACACACATATATGTATATATATATATATATATATATATATATATATATATATATATAGGCACACATGGTATTGTGGCTAAGATATGTGGACAATCTCTTCATTTTATTGGATGGCAGTGTTGAGGAGGTCAACACATGTGTTGACCTCCTCAACCAAAATTCTTTCAATATTTCCTGACATATGAAGTCAATAAGGTGGAAACATCATTCCTAGATCTCTAAATTCGGAAGCACAATAAGGCTCTAGTGACAGAAGTATAAAGAAAAGCTACAGCAACAAATAGTTTGCTGCATGCTGAGAGCCACCATCCCCAGGTGCGGAAGGATGCTATTCTTGTGGGGCAGTTTCTAAGGCTTAAAAGAAACTGCTCCACTGAAGCATCCTTTGAAAGGCAAGTGGAGGAAATGGCATCCAGATTCAAAGCTAGGGGGTACTCTAATCAGCAGACAAAGAAAGCTTACCAAGCGAAACCCGGGATAAGACCGGGCACAGAGACAGAACAGACGTCTCTCCAACATCCTGCAAGCACGGAATGCAACTGAAGAGGCAAAGTCCTCCCAGTGTCTGACTATAGAATAGCAAAGCATTCAACCATGAACAAGTATGTAATACACCCAAAGTGAAAAAACCCAAGTTTGAGAACACAGAGTCTATAACAGGACAACAAAGAGGGTACTTGCGAGGAAGAAGAAGCAGTCAAGCAAGAAACATACCGCAAAAGCAACCCCCGGACAGAGGGCATGCTCCAGGCAACCTAAGTCGTCGGACCTACACACAGGTCCCTAAAAAGTGGAACACAAAACCACAATAGAGGCCCCCCGAGAAGGAGAGGATACCCTCAGAATCCGAAGGAATAGTAAACCCTCTTCTGAAATCAATGGAGCAAGTTGAAGGAAAATCTATACCCAAGCAGACTGAGCTAACAGGATAGACTCAACAAAGCTCACACATCCAGAGGAGACTGCAACCCGAACGCAGCACCCTATATCGCTCGGCCATCCTGAACTGCAGACCCACACCCAGCTGGACCAACCCAGCCTCAGGGATCCAAGACAGGGGAACAAAAGAATCCCAAAACAGGTACAGGAACGAGCGTAAGCATAGCACAGCCATCCCCACAGAGCACAAGTAGAACCCAACTCTGAAAACAGACAACAAGGCCATAGACCT
Organism: Bombina bombina; assembly: GCF_027579735.1. NCBI lineage: Eukaryota > Metazoa > Chordata > Amphibia > Anura > Bombinatoridae > Bombina > Bombina bombina. The sequence continues at coordinate 130,895,541 of NC_069510.1, forward strand.
AAGGATCTATCAAAAGAAAGGCCCAACAATTCTGACTTGGAGCCAGCAAGACCCCAGGGGGAACCAACCCCACCTTGCCACCTCCCATCCAGGAGAAGCCCCAAGCAAGGACTCCATCTTCATAGGGAGAATATCCCCTAAAGAAAAGGGATGATGCTGGAAGAGCAACAACTGTCCTCAAGGCCCAAAGCCAACGGCTAATGGGAAGATAAATTCCCAACACAGATGTTCTAGAAAAGGACCCCACTACAAGTAGCTTGCCCAGCAGAGGCACAGCCAACCCATTTGCCTGCAGTCCAGAGAATCCACTGGAACACTGGCAAGCTGACCAGGGGAATGCAACCCTAAGGAGCACCAGAAATTGGACATCCAGCACCAGCAGCTGGGTATGAACCAACAACCCTTGAGGCGCAAGCCACACAGCTAACCACTACATGACATGGGGTAGATGGAGCAAGGACATAGCCCAAGTTTCACCACCGTGGAACACCCCGACCAGCCCTGAGATCCAAGATTCCAAAACAACCCAGAACTGGGTCAGGAAAAAGGCCAAGTGAAGCTTCAGCAACCGGAAGTCTCAAGAGAAAAACATGTCCGGGCACCTAATAGTTCAGGCAAAACCTTACTCTAGAACTAAACACCCCAACTGGCCAAAAAGCCAGACACAAGGGATATGGATGCATATCCAGAGAATCCGGATAGCGAGAAGAACTCGAAAGCCCCGACCAAAGGAAGGAACCACCCCTAGCTAAAGTACAATGCTCCAAGGAGCAAGGCTAGAAGTCGAATGAAGATACTTCTCAAAGCATCAGGACAACCAAGGGATACCTCGAGGTCAAAAAAATCCTACTAGCAGGACTAGTCTCCCTATCACCTCCGCACAAGCAGAGGACACAAGGAAGAGAAAGCTACTAAGCCTACCCAGCTCCGGAAAACTCTGAGCTAACCAAAGTGCCCGCAGGGAACAACCATCACCCAGAAAGACGGATCCCTAAAAGGAGATCCAACTCACCCGGAGACAATGGAAGAAGACCCAAAGGTCTCTTATAATATAGTACACGTCAAAGAGTAAGAGCTGCATTTAGATACACTATAAACAGCTTACGCGTATACCTGCAAGGTGTCAAGAGCTGCAACTGGTTTCAAACTGCAAACTTTCCGCATGCTAGACAGCTATCCTGTACAAGCTGTTGGATCAAGCCCAAAAGGACAAATCCAGAGGCCTAAAAATGAAGGCCAAACCTCTCAACTGCGGTAAGGGATGTTAAGCCCTCCAACCCTCCACCACATGGGGGAGGAAATGCTAGGTTCTGATGAAATCAAATGTCAGATAGAGTGATGCAGCGGGAAGCTCCCCTGCCCGGCCATCTATGACTGAAGGCTATAAGGACTGAAACAATCCTTCCCACCCCACGGACCCACAGGTCCTCTCGAATCCTTAGTGGAACATGAAAAACAATGATAACCTGAGCACTCAGCGTTTCTACCGAACCAGCCGAGCAGAACAGTGCCACGTGTCTGAACAGCCGCAAGACCGAACGAACCCGACAGGACCAGCCTGCACCTAGGGTCCTAACCGGCAAGCTGCATAAATTCTCCTTCATAGGGGAAAAAAACAGAAAACAGACATTTTTAACATAGGACTAACATGTCCAAAACAACTTCCAAAGAAGTGATAAAGAGTATCAATTCCAGAAAGTTTCTGAATCAAAACAAAACAAATAAAAGACATCCCATAAGATATAAATAAAATATAAGGCAACCCGGAGGTTAACGCCCAAAAAGACACATGCCTACGGAGCCCTATCAAAAACTGGGAAAGATCTCAAACAAATAACAGGAGATTATCTCATCATGTCTAATGAGGTGCACCATTCGAATTAGGGTTATTCAATAACATTAACAAAAACATGTCTGAGCAATACGCTGAAGGCGCGCAATCCTGTAATGAAAGGCACAACACTCAGGGTCAGTTACACCCGTGGGGAACTGTAGAGGCCCTCCCCAAGGCGGAAGGCCCGGGACAATAGGGCACAAGCACATTCTCAAATAAACATTTGGACTCTGCAGACGAACAATCGCCAACATTATGTGGAAGCGAAAACGTGCTGCAACCTCCGGGGGGGGGGGGGGGGGGGGGACACGCCACCCTGCATGGAGGAATCAGAAACTGGGTTACCCGCATGTGTAGAAGTATGAATTGGTAGGGAACTCACCTCTCAGAGGCGGATGGCTCAGTAGTCCCTTGATTCCCCGAGCCCGAGGAACCAAGCGCTCTGAAATGGCATACGGAACAAAACTGGTTGACATGTGTCAACGAGGCCAATCCGGATTCGTCACCGGACACAGAATCTGAAATCAAAATAGTCTCAGTATCAGAATCCTCCATAACTGAATCTGAAATTAGCACTGTCTCAGCATCAGAATCCTCCATAACTGGATAGAGGATATATAAATATGGACTAAAGTAGTAAAAACAAAAACGGCACCTGACACCCCCAATGGCTGGGGCACTCACCACCTCCTATGACCAGACCCCTGCAGACTAGAAAATTTCCTTCACCACACGGTCGGGAATGCGGAAATGGAAAACGGAATGTAACCACGTCTGAACACAAGGTGAACCTGACAGTCCAAAAAAGCACTCCCAACCAAAAGGCCACGTCACTTCCAAAGGCCTCAATGTTCCAAACCACGAGCCCATAAACATCACACATAAGCAGGTTTAATCACATAACAAACATGATTATAACCCCCCCCTGTTCAATAACCCCCCTCAGGAGATATTAACCCTTGATTCCAAGATACTACAAGAGACTCACTGAGACCCTTTTGATAAGTTAGACCCGCAAAGTGGTAGCCTCTCGGGAAAACATTCACATTACAGTACATTGATGAATAAATTAAAATGAAACAATCTTACCAGAATATACACAGTGGAACAGGAACACAGCCTTTCAAGTGTGACGGATAGTAGAATCACTCCTGCCATGGACTTGAGAGAAGAAAGCAGGCAGCGGAGCGAAGTTCAACAACGCTGATTGCTTGAGGAGTTGTTAATCTGAGTCTGGATGGTTTCGCAGAAAGACTCTCCCTGCATCTCCAGACTCTAACTTTCATCCAAGCTCTCACTGAGAGACTGACAGGACTACTTAAAACTCCTGTCCCATGCCGAAAAGTACTACCCTCCATAAGAGATAAAAAACAAAAATTAAAAAATTCTGACACGTCTCTGCCAACCTCCTGGGACGAAAGGCAAAGAATGACTGGGGGATGAGGAGAGTGGGAGGAGTATTTAAGCCTTTGGCTGGGGTGTCTTTGCCTCCTCCTGGTGGCCAGGTTCTTATTTCCCAAAAGTAATAAATGCAGCTGTGGACTCTTTCCATTTAAGAAGAAAAGTGCTCTAGGCAGGACTTGTTGTTTAAATAAAAACAGAAGGCTGTAGACAATCCAGTCAGGATTATCAATAAATACAATAATCATTGGGGTAAAATTATGTCAATTCTTCAAAAGAATTGGCATATATTACAGGCAGACAATTCCTTAGATGGGATTATTCCAGAATATCCTCGTATTACAGCCAGGAGAGCGCCAAGCCTTTAGGGATTGTCTGGTACACAGTGAATTTGTAAAAGGAACACCTACACAGAACTGGTCGTCAGCCAGCCACCCCAGGGTAGGATGCCACCCCTGTGATAAGTGTGTGTATTGTGGTAGTATAGTAAAACATTCTTTACGGATGAAAACCATGTTTTTAAAATTAAACAATGGATCAATTGCAATACCACAGGGGTGGTATAGCTTCTTTACTGCTCATGCCCCCTGTTCTACATAGAAAAAAACACAAGGGAGTTGAAGGAAAGGATCAGGGAGCACAGATATGATATTAAAAATGCTAATATAGATAGTCCCATTGTGAGACATTTTGCTGAGAGATATAGATAAAACTATAAAGAGCTTGGTATAGAAATGTTAAATCTAGAAGTAGAGGGGGTAATTTAGACCGACTACTGCTTCAAAAGGAAGCAAAATGGATGTATGTCTTGAATACACTCACACCTGCAGGTCTGAATGAGAAGATTGACTTTGCGAGCTTTCTGTAATCTTCTGTGAATTTATATAAGTCTCTCCTTTATAAATAGTTAAAACCTTCACGTTTTATATCCATCGGGTCCTTAAAAATGTTACTATCCTCTAAAGGAACGATAGTCTCCCTAGTCAAAGAGGAAATAGAACAGTCCACCTTTGGAATAGTCTCCCATACCTCCAATTTTTAATAGGGTAAAGGGAACATGTTTTTACAAAGCAAATGCCTGGTTTGTTTTATTCCTTTATAAATAGTTAAAAAAGAAACTCATCAGGATCCAAGAAGATAGATGGCTTCTTTGGCGTTGCCTTAAAGAATTTATTAATCTTTTTCAAAGACTATTTGTCTGCAGGTGGAAGGTCCTTTATCTCCAAGGCATGTAAAACTTCCTGCAATTGAGCATATATGTGCTCTAATTTGAATTTAAAGAACACATCTTCTGCTACTTCGTCGCAAGGGGGCCCTAGTTTCTAAATAATCCTCCTTAGCTCATGGAGGGTACAGGGTACCTAGATAGGTTGCTTCTTAAAGATTTCCTAGATGAGCCCAGGGCCTGTGAAGGGTTCTTCTCTGCCCTTTGCATGCAATTGCATTTAACTGGAGGGGGGAAGACAGTCATCAGTTGTGAAATTTCAGAGTGAATGTACTGTTTTAAGTTATAAGGCAGGTCCATAGATTTGTCCTGGGGATAATCCTGGAGGCTAACAAATCACTGAGTACACTGCTACACATGCAACACTGCATGACCCTGTCAAGAAGTAGAAAAAGACTCAGCACATAGGTTACAAAGAAGATTAGGGCCGCACACCAACACTTCCTTACATAGCAAAAAAAAAAAAAATGAGCAGGGGTTAAATTGTCAGAAGATCACCCTTTTATCCTAAGACTTTAGCTGCACCAGTTTGCTACATAATGATTTAGAATAGTAGGGACAGGTAAGTATCTCAAATTAGATAGCAGCACAGAAATACTGTATTTACACAGTGTAACACTGTCCCTGTGAGGGAATCAGAAAACATTGTGTACTGTCTTTTTAAGATTAAAAAAAACCCCTTTAAAATATAAAAAATTACAGTCAATAAGGGGTTAAATAAATATAAATGTATGCAAGCTCTAGTTGTTAAGGGTGCTTACCACTCATAGGGGCCAATTTATCAAGTGTCTGGCAGACATGATCCGCTGTAGCGATCATGTCCGCTGTATGCATTTATCATTGCACAAGCAGTTCTGGTGAAATGCTTGTGCAATGCTGCCCCCTGCACATTTGTGGCCAATCAGCCACTAGCAGAACCTGATCGTATGAGATCGGGCGGATTGCTGTCCGCAGCCTCAAAGACAGCGGACAAGTTAAGGTGCAGCTTTTAACTCCTGTTTCCAGTGAGAGTAAAGGCTTGCGCAGAAACAGGTGCATTAGGCGCTGTACGGGCCATGATAAATCAGCCCCCAAGGCTCTGAGGAGAAATTGCAGTGTGTCATCAAAGATGGCCACTGTCTCTGAGAGAAAGTAAAAAACAGAGCACAGTTTTGGCGGGTAAAAATTAACTCCCTGAGGTCTGTAAAAAAGGAAGCTCTGAAATGTCAGCACCTTCGTCTACCATCTCACCTTAGCTGCAGAAGATTGCTTGCAGTAGACAGGCCCATTAGAGGCAGTGTAAACAGTGTGACAAGTATCTGTAAATGGAGCAGTAGACTATGGACCAGGGCATGCCCACATTTTACCTGTGAGGCTGGAGGCATCTCCGCATTAGGATAAGCTTTTTACTGTATGATTGAACAAATGTCCACTCCGCTGTTTGTAAGTTCTCTGAGGAGGATAATGGAAAATTATTTGTGCTGTCTGAATCATGAAAGAAAAAAAATTGGGTTTCATGTCTTTTTAATATGTGGCTTAGTGGCAATGTTTGTTAGCACCCCCCACCCTCAAGAACCACCTCTGACACACATACGGTTTAAATGGAGATTACAAAACGCTTAGAACTAAATTGAGATTGAAAGGAGGAGCAATTGGCTTTATAACCTGATATGTGTGTGTGTATGTATGTATATAAATATGTGTATATATATATATATATACATACATACACCTACGCACACACACATATATATATATATATATAGTGTGTATATATATATATATATAACACATATATGGGAGCATGGGTAGCAGATTAAACATAAGTAAAGTAGTAGCTTGTGCTATTGCTACAAGCCAGCAGTAGCACACAAAAACTAATTTTGTTTTTTATTATATTTTTTAAGGGGTCAAGACTAGCTAAGAACAAAATTGAAGCTTAAATACATATTGGCTGACAAATGAATCAATGAGCTGAGAAGGGCATTTCTAAATACTGTAAAAATGAACTCCACTGACTAAATAGTATAAATGTACACTTTTTGAAGACTTACCATACAGAAAAGTCTCTCTTGCCTTCCGGGTAATGGTTTAAATCACATGAACGAGGAACCACCATATATTGTTTTCAGAAAAATACAATGATAACACATTTCCAAATCCGAATGTACATGTCTAATATATACATATACGTATCTACATATGTAGGACAGGAAAGCCAAAATTGAACTCTCATGGTTCAGACAAATTTCCTATGTACTTCTGTTATCTTATTTGCTACATTCCAAATTCGGAGACAAAAATCCATCCATAAAGTTTCATGGTTATATATAAAGTTTGGCGTACTGCGGAACCATTCATTAGCTCCATGAGTTGGAGCTTATGAATAGCACCGCAATACGCCAAACTATTTGAACAACAAAACAAGATAATATTGTCTTGAAAAAAGCTTTATATATAAGCAGAAACATCGGCTTGACTTTATGGATGGAATTTTGGTTTAGAATTTAGAATAAAATGTTATACTTTTTCATATCAAAACCTGTGAGTGTCCTCATGTTAAATGTGTTTTACATATGGAAAATTAATAGAGGAGACAATCGGAATGAAAAGGAATATACAGCTGGTAGTAAGTGCATGGTGATTCTGGGATATGAGATATAAGCAAACAAAAAAGAGGCGCAAACAAAAAAGAGGCGCAAACAAGCTACACTCAATGCGGCAAGACGTGTCTCCATGAAGCTCTGTGAGCCTGATACTAGTTATAAGAGTTTTTCACAGTTAAACTTGATATTTCTTACACTGAAGCAGCTCTTTATTTTTATTGATAATTATACTCTAAGAGTGGATATCCTGACAGAGCTCATGCCTATGTTTGTTGAGGCAGCTACGCGACAAGCTTCTTCTCAAAACTGGAAGCCATCTTAACAAATTTCTATCTACGCAGTGAGTTTTGATACAGAAGAAGCTCCTATATGGCTTGTGGAGCGTAGGACTGGGGCTGCCGTATCATTACCCCCCCCCCCCCAAACTCCGGGGTTACGATATCCTAGAATTGGATAATAAGTGCAATCTATTTCCAAAGAAGAAGGAGCCATCTACCCTAATAAGGCATCTA